>NC_064807.1:75572979-75678064 GCF_023721935.1 Panthera uncia | reverse complement strand
TGCTTTTAATTCCCTTGCCTTTGGGGATGTGCCGAGTAAGAGATTGCTACGGCTGAGGTCAGAGAGGTCTTTTCCTGCTTTCTCCTCTAAGGTTTTGATGGTTTCCTGTCTCACATTCAGGTCCTTTATCCATTTTGAGTTTATTTTTGTGAATGGTGTGAGAAAGTGGTCTAGTTTCAACCTTCTGCATGTTGCTGTCCAGTTCTCCCAGCACCATTTGTTAAAGAGACTGTCTTTTTTCCATTGGATGTTCTTTCCTGCTTTGTCAAAGATGAGTTGGCCATACGTTTGTGGGTCTAGTTCTGGGGTTTCTATTCTATTCCATTGGTCTATGTGTCTGTTTTTATGCCAATACCATGCAGGTAACAATTTTTAAAAGTGAAAACTAAGTGAAAAGTTAAGGCTGTTATGTTGTAATCTCTAGCACATGCATTAGTTTCCTAGGGCTGCTGTCAGAAAGTTCCAAAACTGTGTGGCTTAAAACAATAGAAACTTAGTGTCTCAGTTTGAGAGGCTAGAAGTCAGAAATCAAGGTAGGAAAAGGATCCTTCCTTGCTTCTTCAACATCTGGGAGCCTCTGGCATTTCTTGCTTATAGATGGCATTCTTTCTGTCTTCACACCATCTGCCCTCTGTAAATATCTTTCTCTATACTCTAATTTCCTTTTTTATAAGGACATCAGTTATATCTAGGGCCCACCCTAATGACCTCATCTAAACTTGATCATCTCACAAAATAAGGCCACATTTATAGATATTTGGGGTAAGGACTTCAACATATTTTTGAGGAACACAGTTCAATACATAACAAGTAACTACCAAAAAATTAATGCAAAGAGGTGTATATAAAAACACGTAAAATTTAAATCAAGGTTTTTTAGGAGTTTCTTTACAGAGAAATTTAGCAGGACCCTAAAAGTAATATAGACAGTTATTACTGTCATCCTTATTTTCCTGATGCAAATCCTAAGGTTTCCACAAATTAAATAACCTGCTCAAAGCCTTGCATTTAGTAGATGATTCAAGAACATGAACTATGTTCATGTTCTTGTTATTTCAAAGCATGCACTATTAATCACTACAATCTATTCTTTTTTTTTTTTAATTTTTTTTTTCAACGTTTTTAATTTTTATTTTTGGGACAGAGAGAGACAGAGCATGAACGGGGGAGGGGCAGAGAGAGAGGGAGACACAGAATCGGAAACAGGCTCCAGGCTCCAAGCCATCAGCCCAGAGCCTGACGCAGGGCTCGAACTCACAGACCGCGAGATCGTGACCTGGCTGAAGTCGGACGCTTAACCGACTGCGCCACCCAGGCGCCCCAACAATCTATTCTTTAACCTCACCGAGATCATAGGCAGGTAGTTCAAGATCACAGCACTAGCTAGGACTGACCTGAAACTAGAATATAGAAATTTGGGTTCTTAAGCCAGAGGTCTTTTCAAAATAGCATTCTCCTTCCTTTTTCCCTCCGTTTGTAGAGACCTGCTACAATAGATGTCCAAAGGGAGTTCATGCTTAACAAAGTTGATTAATTTTTCAAAGAAGGTGATAGTCACCATAGATGTAATTCACTTGGACTTCAAGTAGGCTTTTGATACAATGCACATCAAAGGCTAATCCATAAGGTTAATGTAGAGGGGGCTCGCGGAGAAATAAATTGGATAAACATTTTACAATGGGTATACTAATGGAGGGCAACGAGTCTATAGAAAGTGGCTTTGGCTCAGGTCAAAAAGATTAACCAATGCTAAGCTTAATCCAACTCATGTATCAGTTACCTAGGAAGTTAAAAATATGCTCTGTTTAAAAAAAAAAAAAACATAAACTTTTGTTGGGGACAGTAAACAGGTCTTCTAACAAACCTCACCTGGGATATGTTTTTACCTTTTTTTTTTTTTTTTTTTTAACATATTGGGGAACTACAGCTCAAAAGAATTCAGTAATGTTACCAGGAAAATTAAATGAACTTATGTGCAAAGAATTTAGCAGTGTTTGGTTTCTTATTAGTGCTTGACAAGTTTCAGCTAAGATTTAAGAAATGGCAGATACTAGTAAATAATCAGTCAATGGATAAATGAATATGAAATGTGGAGTGGACTTTGTTCTGAGTTTAGAGAGGGCAGCAATCCCTATGAGCCTGAATTATGTGAGAAGCATTTGCAGAGGATTCTGCATGAATTCTTTGGCTGAGCATGCTTGCTTAGTAACATTTTTAAAAACTGCTGTCCAAGCTGTTAGCTGGAATTGAAAGATACAGTGGTGGTTAGAGGGCCTACTTAGTAAGAGCAGAAAAATGCACTGGGAGTGAATCATTTGTCTGGACACAGAAGGCTGAGTCAGGGAGAATGGACCGTCACGTAGGGAGGTTGGGCTAAAGCCAAGAACACTGGGCAATGATTACTCTGAGGGACAATTTCAAGCCCAGGCATTAAGACTCTCTCCATGCACCCCCACCCAACTCCTCAGTTCAGGGCTTTTCCAATGGTACCTCACTTAAAATTCTAGGGAGGAGAGCACAGACTGCTAAAAGAAAGAAAAAGCCAACTTGCCCTATTCTGACTTACTAATAGCACACTGGATGCCATGCCCCAAAAGCCCCTTATAATAGGGAGAAAATTTTGATTCAGTACGAGAAACATATGCTAAAATCCATGACTTTTCAGTGATAGAGAAGCCTCTTCTTAGAGGTAGTGAGTTCTCCAAATCTAGAGGGATACAAATACTGTACAAGTATACTCAAACTATAGTGGTGATTTGTTCATTAAGGAGAAGGCCTAGTTTAGTGGCCTTCAACCCAACAACTCCATCATTTTACATTCTGCGTCAAATTAAGAGCCGTGAATCAAATAGTAGCTTTCCAGGCTTGGAAATATAAAGACTGTGGCTGAAGTCAAGGTAAAAACAATAACAATAATTCATCAATAAATAGTTACTAAGAGCCTCCTATGTAGTAGACGATGTCCCAGGCATTAAGGAAGATGGAGATTTGCATTAAGTACAGTCCCTGTCCTCAGAGTTTACATTGGTGGGGGTCTGAGGAGGAGAAAATTTTATGTAATTCAACTACTTGTCCTTTCTTTCCATCTGAGGACAAAGGTTATTTACTGGCAATGATATTCCAAGCTCTCTTCTAGTCCGTGGGGATGAAATAATGAATAACTTCAGGCATTGGTCTCAAAGAGGAAGTATTTTGAGAGCTTTGGAAGGTCAATAACTATTTCTTTGAGGGTATATATTCAATTGAGCAGCGCAGAAGTAGAAGAGGACCTTTTCACATTCAGCCTATATCGGTCCAAAAGGGAGGGAGAGACAGTGGCCAGTGTCTTTAAGAATCTGAAGGAAGTTAAATATCTGGGCAAAATGAGGGAGGAAAAGGGATGAGGATGGAGAAGTGCTCAGGGGACAAATCAGAATGGGTTTTATAAAAGCATATTAAGGAGGTTGGGCTTTATCTGGAAATTAATGCAGAGCCACTGATGAGTTTTCAGCAGAGGAGTGACATCACAGATGGATGTTTTGTAAAGATCATCCTGGCTGCAGGGTGTAGAAAGGATTGAAGAAGAGAAATTCTTTAGCAAGCTCTTGAAATATTTTAGGTGGCAAGATATGATAGCTTTGAGGCTAAGAGCAAGGTTCCTGGATCCACTGATTCTGCTTAAATCTTAGTTCTTTCTCTTATTAGCTGGGTGGCTCTGGACAAGACACTTAAACTTTCTTAAGTTCAACCAGAAAATAGGGGCAATACAAGTGCCTACATTATGAGATTATCATCAAATCAAATGAGACAAGGTATGTCATATATTGACTGTAGTGCTTGGCACATAGTAAACACTCAATGGACTCAGTATTATTATCAAGTGTAAGTGATAATGAAATGGACATTCACTGCTAATCTGAGAAACAGGTGCATAATTATAGAGAAACTTCAGAAGATGGGGATTAGTGGGTTGTTGTCAATCCAGGAAAAGGCACGTTTAGTTACAGTGTTGATTAGCCAGGACACAAGAAGGCAAACACTCATGCACATGCAATTACCTCACAAACACACACACACACACACACACACACACACACACACACACACTGCTTCCTGGGGGCTGTAGTCAAAAAATGCGTCGTAGACCAATTTGATTATCAGATAAACTCTGAAGAACATCAAGATTGAGAGGAGAAAGGAGAACACTGCAGTCAGTAGAAAACATGGGGAAAACTGGACGAAAATAGAGAGGCTGGAATGGGGGAGAGATATTTGTCAGGAATTCCTTCATTCATTCAATGCTCATTTACTGAGCATATTCTATGAGCCAGTCATTTTTCTCAGTACGGGGGATAAAGCCTGGAGCAAGACAGAGGGGTCCCTGGCCTTCAGAAACTTATTTTCAAGAGTCAGAGTTAGTTTTGATGCAGTGAATAGCCCTAGGAAGACTGCTTTATTGTATGTAATAAGTGCTATTGGTGTCCAATCCAGATCCCTGTTACCCGGCAGGTTCACTGTTTCCCAGACAGTGTAAAGTACTAGCTACCAATGACCCACTGCTTTACTTTCTTCAGCCGACAGGAGTCACTTTGCCTAAAGAAAACTAGGAAGTTACATCTCTCCCAAGAGTGGCCAGAAGACAAGGAATGATTGATAGATTTAAATCAATTACTTTTGATTTAAAGCCCAGCACTCTTGCCACAAGGTGAAACTAGCTTTGTGATGCAGTCAATATTCTGGAGATTCTCTGGGCTCAGGTTGAAGTTAGATTGTAGCTGAAAGCACACATATGCTTAGCTGAATCCCATGCCCTCGACTGCTTCCCCTACTCCCTTACAGGCGTCTCCAGTGTGGTCTTCCTCATTAAGTCACTTGACATCCATTCTCAGTCCAGGCTCTGCCTCTGAGAAACTGAACTCAAGTGTAACCCAAATTTTAATATTTCCTTTCTCAAATATAGTTATTTCCTTCAGGCCTAAAAATTAGTTTGTGTGTCCTGACTGCAATAAAGAACTATTTACCTAGGACTCCATAATTTAAATGCATACATCACAGCATCCTCATCTTGCAGACACAATTATTTGACCTGTGCATCCAAATTATATATAATATATATATATATATAGACATCAAATATAAATATATTTATATATATTTACCTTTAAATATATATATACATACATATATGGATATATATATATTTTTTCCTTTAAAATTCCTTGATACTAATCATTTGTAAGGTTCTTACAGCCATACATTCCAACAAATAGCATATTATATTAACTTACAATGAACACTTCTTCTCTTGCACATTAAATATTGGGCACAGTCCCTAATAAACAGATGAGGAAACCAGGAGTACTAAGAGACTAAGAGTCTTGCAACACGGAGTCATAGAATAAGAATTAGAATCAGAGTTTCCTGGTCCTCAGCCCTATATATTTTCCATTACTTCAGCATAAGAGGAAGATGCCCAGTGTCCATGGATATCACATTTGTTTGTTTTCATTTTTTTTTCTCCTATCATGTCTTCCAATGAGAAGGAATTTTGATCCCTGTTTCGTTATATTAGCAAATCAATTACTTTTGGTCGGTCTACCCCAGAGGCATTGTGGAAAAATCCAAGTATTTGGACAGTTTCAAAAGCCTGCTTTCTATAAGTTCACAATGCAAACATTTCCTGGAATTAGGAAAAAAATCCCTATGAGGATCCTGCAATCAAATAGAATACATCCAACAGAAACCCCAAGAAGAGTCAAGAAGTTTCAGTATTTAGTCATTGTTAGGTCTACACTTTTCTGTGTTGCACAGTTGGGATTGTCATCTGTTTAAAATTCTTATATAAGATGCTGGAGTCTCCTTTGTCCTGAATTAAGATGCTCTTAGTATTGATTTTTTGCAACAGGGTTATTGCATATACATTAACACATGTATTTAGCCATGAATATGTGGGAAGCTTGAAAGGTTGTCTGATGGGGAGGAATGGAGGAAATGTTTCAAGGAGTATAGATGGAGAGCCTCAAGAATCTAGGGCCACACTAACTCTATTCTAGATGCCTTGTCAGCATTGACTGAATGTTTTTTATTTGTACAGCAGAATATATAGGGCTATGACAATGGCAGAAAAAGTATACAACATATTTATTCTAGTCTTCCAGACCCACTGTGTGGCATAGAATTGAGCACGTAGACAGCACCCAATAAATATTTATTCACTAAATGTTTGAATTTTACATTCTTTTTTTGAAGACCAACCCATATGACAAATACCATGGAAGACATCATCCAGGAATGGATTCCTTTCCAATGATACACAACTGCAGAGGTGGGAAATATTCTTTTAAAGACAAAGTTTGCCTGAAGGATAAGAAACTTCAGGCCCCCTCATGCTTAATTTTATGCTGTGCTAGTAATTAGGTGTGTTGAACTGGCAAGTGACTTAACTTCTTTGGTTTCCAGCTACCCTGAATATAAAATAAGGGGTCAAGCTAGGAGATTGAGGACTTCTTAATGGTGCCTTGAAATTTTAACATTTTCAGAATTGAACTAAAGTTCCTACACTGTATAGAAGTTTCCCTGGCCCTAAAAAGAATTCCTATGGGGTATGAGTTCCGTTGAAACATCTTCTAAAGGAAGTGTGCATTTCCCCTACATATAGAATTTGGTGATGGGCAGGTTGCCTGAAAAGATATTTCACTGCAATTAGTTTTCTTTACTCCCTGACAGAAGGTTTCAGAGCCCAGAGGCAACTTCCACCAGGATAAAAATACTCTGCACTGTCAGTAGAAGATATTCTTATATAACACACACTGATTTCTTTCCCCCATTTTGCAAGAACTCAGAGGAATGGTGGGGTTTGCTGACATCCCTGAGCAGATCATCATGCATTAATGCTCTCCTCCCTTGTCTGATATAACCAGAACATTGCTGATTCCAACTATTCTCTGGGTAAGTTGCTGAAGGGAACGGTAGGTCAGGGGTAATGGTTACTTTCATTTTTTACTTATTATTTCTTTAAAAAATATTAGAAGAATAATAAGACATTTTATTAAAACTGTGGTTCTCAACTAGAAGTGAGTTTGCATCCCCCATCCTCTGCCAGGGGACATGTGGCAATGTCTGGAGACAGTTTTGGTTGTCACAACTGGGGAAATTCCACTTGTAACTAGGAGTAGAAGTTAAACGTTCTACAACAGTCTACAAGACGGAAGATACCTCTCCCAAGAAATTGCTGGGCCCCAAATTTAGAGATGGAAAGGCTCACACTATATATATATATATATATATATATATATATATATATATATACACATATACATATATACTATATATATAGTGTATATGTACATATATGTATATGTATGGCCCCTGGTCAGGCTCTGAACTAATAGTGTGGAGCTGCTTGGGATTCTCTCTCCTTCTCTCTCTCTTTGCCCCTCCCCCACCACACACACACACACACACACACACACACACACACTCTCTCTCTCTAAATAAATAAATAAATAAACTTTGAAAAAAATATATATATATTCTAGCACAATAGTTGATTCTTAAAAATTCTGTTCCTGTTTTTCTTCATAACCAAATATGAAGTACATATGGTTTACCATATAATTTAGCACTCTCTTCTTTTATTCGTATCACATTATAAACATTTTCACATTTATGTTTGTCTTCCTAATTACCATTTTAATGGCTGCTTAATAATCCATTGAGCTGATGTACCGCCATATGCAATACTATTCTCCTATTGTTGATTATTCATGTAGCCTGCTTCCAACATGTTCCCTTACTGTAAATGATTTCTTATGACAAATTTTCAGGGGTATAAATTACTGGGTCAACAATATGAATATTTTTAAGTCTTCAGTTTTCCAAATATCTTCACAGTTAATGTTGAAAGCTAGGATATCTTTTAAGTGACTTGACCATGGTCATGCTAAAGTATTTTAAAAATATTAAGTGTACTAAACCAGCAGGTTGTGAACCTTAACCTTATCCAATGTGATATGTCGATTATATCTCAATATAGCTGGAAAAAATGTAAAAATAAAAATGATTCGGCATCCTGTGGGGGGAAAGAAGTACCTGGCCACAGCATGACTTAAATTTAATTATTTAACTGTCATGCTTTTCATTAAAAGTACAATTTGGAAGAATGAAGCCAAAGAACACTGATGGTTTACTTTTTCTAATGTCTAGAAATATGGTTATTCCCTAGACAGAAACAGATGGTAACTTCAAGTTCTTATCCCCACCTCCATAATTTCCCAAAGAAATCTATATACTATGAAGTTAGTAAAGAATCAGGTCTGAGTACAATAACACAGGACACATTTCAAACGTCTCCACTGTTTCACTCCAAGTCCCCAAGGAAGGAAAAAAAAATGAGAAATGGTAATCACCCTGATGCGCCCTGTTAGAAATAAATAATGGAGTGGCTTATGGTTAGAAATCACGTTTTGTGCACAATGGTCTTTTTTTTTTTCTTTTTTTGTAACAACTAATTTTTTGATACTCTAACACTGTATTATCCTAAGTCTTCTACCCCATTCTGACCTCCACCTTCTTAGCCTGGAACATCAGGCATGGTCTCTTTCTTCTAGAATTATGCCTTTTCTCTTCATTAACATTAGAGCCAAGTAAGTAAAGGTTTGAGAAATGCTGGAGTAGACAAGATTAGTGAGGCTGGAGAAGCATCAAAAAGGTAAACAATCAGCTACTTAGAATTGTGGAGGGGACCCATACAGCTTAGAATTCAGATTGGATTCTGTGTGTCAAGTAGCTGATCCTATGAGCCGTGTAAGAGACACAGGCTCTCAAGTGGAGGTCCAGCTCACAGAAGCTTTAGTAGGTATATACATCACAGAAGCTTCAGCAGGTATATACAGCCAGTATATCTTTCAACATTCAGTCCAGAGTGCCCCCTTCACAGAGCTCTTTCTGGTCCTCCAAGCAGGAAGCCATTTCTCCCCTCCTCGTAACCTACAAAGACCCCTGACAGTATCCCTTTTGTGGGATGCTTTATTTTGTACATTTTTATTTTACCTTTGATGTCAGGAAGCCTATCTCATTCACTTTTGGGTTCTACATGACAGCTGATACGATGTATTAAAGATAATAGCTGCCCATTAAATAGTTTTGCTGAAATGACAAATGAGTGAATATTCATCAGAGAGTACAATTTAAGGGAGGGAGCCAGGGATGCTGACCTTCCCATTACGCAGATTATGTTTGCAGATACGTGATTGGGTTTGATGCTTACTGATGGTAAAGTATTCAGACTCTTAGAGCGTTCAATGTCACATACAAATTTGAAGTCTGTCTACTTAAGAACTAAGAGAAAAAAGAAGAAAAAAGAGAAAGGGGTTCAATAAGAGGAGTCAGTGAAGAGGAGGAACACAGAAGAACATACGTTGCATTAATTATCTATTGCTGCATAACGATTTATCCAAAACTTAGAGGCTTAAAATAAATAAAGTATCTCACAGTTTCTGTGGGTCAGGAATCCAGGTGGGCTTAACTAGGTCCTCTGGCACAAGGTTTCTTTCTCGTGGGTCTGCAATAAAAAATGCAAAAACAAGGCTTCACTTTTCTCAGACTCAAGCGGGAAAGGATCTTCCTCCAAGCCCACTCATGTAGCTGTTGGAAGGTCTCAGGTCTCAGTTGTTTGCTAGAGACATGAATTCCGTGTCTGCCACATGGGCCTTTTTATAGGCAGTGGAAGGGCTTCAAGAGAGAGAGAGCACAAAAGGACAAGCAAAATAGAAGTCCTATTCTTTTCATAACCTCACTTACAAGTGACATCCCATAACTTTTATCATAATCCACTTATTAGAATTGAGGCACTAAGATCAGCTTACACTCAACGCGAGGGAGATACTCCAGGGCAAGAAGAGCAGAGGTGAGGATCATGGTGAGGTATTTTAGAGGATGCTTATCATATGGGTTGACAAAGGAAAACGAAAAAATGAATAATGAGACTGGTTAGAAAAATTAAGAAAAAAACAAAGGAGTTACTGGAGAAAAACAACTATAAGAAAAGAAGAAGAAAATAGCAAAGTAAACATTGAATATGTGGGGAAGGGGATATGAGAAAGCAGGAGTCTTTACCCACACTCCCCAGTTAATTCCAAGCTATTTTTTTCCCACCTGCTGTTGCCCTAATGAGAGAAACAAATGTCTCTAGAGAAAATGTCTTCAGAGTAAACCTCCCAGGAGGGGCACACAACACCACAGAGGACACAAACTACTGTTTATACTCTTCGTCACGACTGACTGTCTCATTGGGCCTGGAACAACCTTTTAAAAAAGAAGTTTTGATCCTGTAGCCTGCGGAAGAACGTGCTTCAAAATTCTTGACCTTTTTCAGTGTTCCTAGGGGCCAAAAGTGTTTAGAGAAGTGAAAAATTCAATTTCTCTGCTTGGCTTGTCATTCAGACCTTGAAAAGAATAGAGAGATAGACCGTTGCAAATATCCCCACGGTTTTGCTCCAAGTCCCTAAGGGAAGGGAAAAATTGGGAAATAGAAACCACCCCACTGCCCCACGCTGGACAGAAATAATCTTTGGACAAGAATGGCTATTTCTCCAACAGCAGTCTTATCATGCTTTCAACCTATAACCTTTTAGTTCTTCTAACACTGCATTATTGTAAGTCATCTACATCTCTTTGTATTTAAGGTTTTGAGCCATTTTGTAGGTTTACCCCAAACCAAAAAGGAATAGAGCAATCTGAGAGCTCCATGCTGTTTCAGAATCCTCCCTCATCATTTGGGGGAATTCAGAATTCAGAAACCAATCTGAATTCTAAGCTACACACCAAGCACAAAGGTAAATTTCCTGCCCACTCGCAATTTTTAGTAGAACTCTAAGAATTTAATAGACATCTGTATCATAAAGGCTTATGCTGGACTGGACTCTATTTAAAAAATTTCCTATATTCTTAGCAGTTTATGCCAATATTTTCAAAACCAACCATCAGCTGATATCTTTTACAAATGTTTCTCCTACCATCTGACGTGTCTCCCCTACAGCTTTCTCTGCTTGGATGTTTTCTCTTTTAAGAATTAGCTCAGTATTCATTTCCTTCAAAAAACCTTTCTTGCCCATACCCCAGTCTTGATCAAATGGAGACTCCTGAATCTTCTTTACTGAAAACGTGGACATAGAGCCATCAGAACTTACCACTGTGCACTCTAACTACATACTGAAAATAGAATGTGTGCCTTTCTTTTTTTTAATGTTTATTTATTATTGGGAGATAGAAAGCGGGGGAGGGGCAGAGAGAGAGACACACACAGAATCCGAAGCAGGCTCCAGACTCTGAGCTGTCAGCAGAGCTTGACTCAGGGCTCCAACTCACAAACCGCAAGATCATGACCTGAGCCGAAGTTAGACGCTTAACCGACTGAGCCACCCAGGCGCCACAGAAAGTGTGCCTTTTATCTGTAAATTATTGGCACATAGCTTACTGCCTTATGCATAATAGGTGCTCATTACATATTTGCTGAATAAATGAGTAAACAAACATGAGATATATAACTAGATTTTAAAGCTGATATGCTAGGAAGTTCCCTTGTTTTTCTGGAGATTCCTTTGCAAAGAGCCAATACCTGCCAAATTGACAATGAGCAGGTGCATTATAAAACTTGGCTGTTGAGCTATTTATTAGAAGCAAGGAACGAGGTATATGGGAGGGAATTACACAAGTGCATGAATACCACTGGGCTGAGAATGAATACCTGATCCCATCTGAGGCAATTACATTGTGTCCCACGGGAAAAGCAAATACAGTCTCAGAGATCCTATCAACTCTTTCTCCAATACCTGAACTGAGTAATCATGGAGCCCATCCTGAGGCAGCTATTGTCACATCACATATAAATGGGACAGGGCGATACTTCTCTTTGGCAAGACCAATGGGCAGGACCTCTGCTAACAGCCAACTTTGATGACTGCAGGTTTTCAATGCTCTCCATCTGTTTAGAATTTTAGAGTGCTAGGCAGTGGAAATAGGAGACGCCCCTCTTTCACCTCTCTATAGACAAAGTAGATGCAAACCTACATGACACTAGCCAATGACCTAGGAGTTGTGTGCATAAAACTGACCTTCAACATAAAAATGACCTTAAACTATAGGTCTGAGTTATGAAATATCCAAAACCCAAGTGGACAGAGAACAACACCAAGGGCAATGCACACACATCTTGAAAAAGAAGTGAGGCTCAATAGATATTCCCTTGCCTACACTGAGTAAACACAACATAACCACATGGTACTTATGAAAACAACACATGCATAATAAGCTGATGATATCCTGAATGCTCAGAGGAAGGTAACATTTAGTTTGAGAGTTTAGGGAGGAAAATCTTATTTGTTGTGTGCTATGATTGATTTTGATATTGATAGTTTTTAAAATGTTATCTATCTCCATTATATATTAAAACTGCTTTAAACACATACAGGCATATGTACTTATATGTATGTGTGTACATGTATATGTGTGTATATGTATATGTACGTGCATACATATGTATATATATATGCACATATATATACATATATATATACATATGTGTGTATATATATTTATATAGAGAGAAAGAGACACTCTTTTCCATTTGGCTCTATACTAAGTGTTTTGGAAGGTGTGAGAAGACTTGCCTTGGCTTAGGGAAAACTTCAGCATGCATGAGAAGGCTTGGCTTACACAATTCTTAGTGCAGTAGGAAAAAAATCAAGTAGAAAAATGTGTGGTTGGAAGGCTCCAGAGAGGCCATCTAGTCCTTCAAATCAACTTTCATAGGACAAAGATGTAGATGCCCAGAAAGAGAAACTGAAGGGAAAGTACCCATGAGAACATTAGGCTTTTCTGATTTTTGGACCAAGAATAAAAGAAACTCCTATTCCTTCCTCACTAACCATGGCAGTATTCCTCTAGTTTTGTAAGCAGAATGCCAGGTTGAACATTGGCTGTTGTGCTATTTTGCAAACTTTGTATTTTAACATGACCACACTGTGAAATCTCTGTGAACCTCAATTTTCTTATTTCTACTTGCAAGTTTGTAATAATTAGTAATCAGTCAGTATACATAGAGCATTTAGATTCTGGAACATAATACTTGCTCAACTAATGTTAGCTGTTCTTCTTACTAATCGCATCACTATTGTTGTTATAGCTCCTTGTGACCTTGGCCTTATATTAAATACTCTGATTAAGACAGAAATGATTCAATAAATGACTCGTTGACACTATATATTCTGTGAAGTTCTTGCTTGGGCTTCCTCCCACATAATACTTTGTAAAGACCTCTGCTATACTGTCAGTGGTGTTAATTTTACACAACCACAGCTTCATCAGATTATGAGCTCCTAGGAGTAGGGACTGTATTTTCTTCTCTGATTATTCCAGCACTAACCAGGGGACTAACAAATGTTCTACAACAGGTTTGTTCTGCTTATGAATGGACTCTAACATGGTGACTGTATTAATATTGTCCCAGTGGTGTTTGGGAACAAAAAATAAAAAATAAAAAAAAATAAGCACATGATAGCTGCAGTATAAGGCTCATTTGAGAACTTCCAAACTACACATTTTATATCATCACCATTACTGTCACCACGATCATCGTCACTGCTAGGATTTGTTGAGAGCTTAGTATGCAGAAATACTAGACTCACGTTATCATTTTTAATTCACCATAAATTGGGTGTTAGAAATTATTATTCCCCTATTGCAAATGAGAAAACATAGTATTATGTTTTATCCGTGCTAGAATTAAAACCTATAAATCATTTTTATTTCAAAATTGAGGTTCTTTACCATCACGCCATGTTGCTTCTAATCTATTTTTCTGTCCACTCATTTACTCAACCATTTGTTCATTCAACACCACATAAGCATTTCATATGTGGCACTCTGTCTTAAGACATAGCTTGGTATCATTCCATCTTGCACACAAGTGAGTGCTTTTCAGAGAGACAGTGTGAGATAGCCCCTGGTTGGCTTTGCCCAGGTACACATATTTCACCCACAATCCTTACCCCTGCCTCTATCCATCCTATTCCCTATGTTCTCATTTTCCCATTTATGAATGGGGGAAAAAAAGAAACCCAATAGCCCCGTTAATTCTGTTAGTGACACAGCCAAGTTTTCTTGGCTCTGAAGGACTTGCCCTCCCGACTCAATGCACCATGTACCAAAGGTAATTAGGGCAACTTATTTAAAACTTACGATCTAATTAGTGGCTTTTAATGGTAGTTAATTACATAGAGAGCAACAAAGCAGTTACATTTCCAACCAAGCTTTCTCCCAGACTGAGACAGGAACAGGTATTTATTTGAAGTCATAAAGGAGAGGGGACACTACAGTTAACATCTAATTACACAGAATTGTCCCCGGTAATTATGAGCAATGTGATTTTATTTATCTGACAATTATAGGGGCTTTGCAAAATCTTTGACCTGGGAGACTTGGAAAGGGGACAGAGAAGGAATTAAATGTTATGTGGTGTCCAGGCATATTTTAGACATTTCCCAGTCAAGGGGCACCTAGGTGGTTCAGTCAGTTAATTGTCTGGTTCTTGATTTCAGCCCAGGTCATGACTGCGTGGTAGTGAGATTGAGCCCTACATCAGACTTGGGATCTTCTCTTTCTCTCTCTGCTCCTCCCCTGCTCGTGCTCTCTCTCTAAATAAATAAATAAATAAATAAATAAATAAATAAATATTTTTAAAAAATTACCCAGTTGACTGGAAGCTGGAATGGATAGGTAAGGAAAAGGGTGTGGAATGCTCTCACTTTTATGAGAGAGGTAATACAAGGTACACTGGAATATGCAATATAAACACTCGAAGACTGAGTTAATCAATGAAACTTCTAACTCAAATACCAACTTCACCGCTTGCTAACTAGGCATGAAACTAATCACTCAGAGCCTCAGTTTTCTAAATATAATATTTGCCCTGCATATGTGTTGGAGACATGAACTCATTTGTCCAACAAATGTTTGCTCCATGAGTGATTATACTGGTCCCTGAGTTAGAGAAAAATAAGACATTATGTCTCCCCTCGAGAGTCTTCAAGGTTAGTAAGAAATATGGAAATAGGGGCGCCTGGGTGGCTCAGTCGGTTAAGCGTCCGACTTCAGCTCAGGTCACGATCTCGCGGTCCGTGAGTTTGAGCCCCGCGTCGGGCTCTGGGCTGATGGCTCAGAGCCTGGAGCCTGCTTCCGATTCTGTGTCTCCCTCTCTCTCTGCCCCTCCTCCGTTCATGCTCTGTCTCTCTCTGTCTCAAAAATACATAAAACGTTAAAAAAAAAAAGAAATATGGAAATAAATAGCATTAACAGCCCATTTCAAGATCTAGAGATAATATTCTGAGATAATGGATAAGTGATGTCATATTATGATGTATTATTATAATGCTATTATAATTATTATAGTTGTAGAATTATACCATTATTATAACTCAATTTAACAAACATTCATTGAGAACTTAATACATGCTGGATACCCCAGTTACTTGCCTGCTTGTGGAAGGTGATGCCTACATTAAGACTTTAGGTAGGGGGTGCCTAGGTGGCTCCATCAGTTAAGCATCCAACCTCAGATCAGTTCATGATCTTATGGTTCGTGAGTTAAAGTTCCACACCAGGCTCTCTGCTGTCAGCATGGAGCCTGCTTTGGATCCTCTGTCTCCCTCCCTCTGCCTCTCTCCCACGCTCTCTTACTTTCTTTCTCAAAAATAAATAAACATTAAAAAAAAAAGACTTTAAATGGTATAAAGTAGGATCTCAACCAAATTGTTAAGTATGTTCCGGCCATTTCAATCTCCATGCCCTTTACATAAATTTTCTCACTCCCTAGTGTATCCTTTCCTTTTTTTTTTTTTTTAATTTTTTTTTAATTAGAGAGAGAGAGAGAGAGAGAGCCAGCCAGGGAGAGGCAGAGAGGGAGACAGAATCCGAAGCAGGCTATAGGCTCTGAGCTATCAGCATAGAGCCCGATGCAGGGCTCGAACCCATGAACCATGAGATCATGACCTGAGCTGAAGTCGGTTGCTTAACCGACTGAGCCACTCAGGCACCCCTGCCCCTAGTGTATCCTTGCTAAGACAGCTAGTGTCTTTTTTAATAGAGGTTGGGCTCTGGAATCAGACCTGGATTCATATTCAGATGAAACCCCTTAAAGTTCTGTAATATTGGAATATTCAGTTTCCTCACCAGTAAAATGTCAGCAAAACAGTGTTACTTCTTGGAAGGACCGAATGCCTCCAACTGCTTCCATAACCATTCAACCTTGTATTAATTAAGGTTTCTCAATCCAGTTATCTCTAATAAATTATCAACATCGGTGATTATTATAAATTCTAGGTCTGGAGGCAATATAGTTCATGAGAAAACAGTTTCTGTACTCAACCTGGATATGTTCTCTTGAGAAAATTACTTTCTTTCATTGCTTGACTTCTTTAGGTTGAGTACATACCATTATATCACTGAACATGTATATTTAGCTCTTCTCTGTGGCCCCTCCAAATTTTATTTGAATGTAACACTGAATTTTGATTTTTCAATAAATTCAGCTTAGTTTATGGAAATAGTGCAAAATAGGGGAATGGTTCCAAACTGAGAATCATGTGATTTGGGTACTGACCCCAATTTGGTCATAATGTATGAGAAAATAGATGAGTCATTGTTCCAAGTTCCTATTTCTGCACTTCTAGAATAGAGTGCTGGTGGGAAAAGAGGGGGACTCCATGGTCCCTTCCATAATTAATAACTGATGGTTCTAAAAAGATTTTATTTTCACTTTTTTCACCTACTCTCACTCTGTCTCCAGAGAAGATGAAAATAGAGTTCTTTCTTGCCACCCCTGCCCTCATAATAGTATTCAATCTAAAAGGTTTTCCTGGAGAAAACACTATATGCTAATGGTATTTTGCAGGAGGGGTGTAAGTAATGAAGGTATACCCTATTTTTTCTAAGTTTTAAATTTTATATTATTTTTACCTAATCAGTGAGACAGTAAGACCAAGAAACATGCCACATAGTTAGTGTGTATACTTCTTAGTGCCTTAGAGTTGTGGGTACATAATCTGTAGTAGCTGATTTGTTCCTTCAACTCACTATTAAATGTAGATACCAATACAGAAGGGGCATAAAAGGCCCTTTTGATTATAAGAAATAAAGGGTTAAATCTCTGTACAGAAAATTTTGTTTTAATTATTATTTTGTGCTCATAGAGCTTTGTAACATGAATTTCTATAGTTTCCTATCTCTAAAATGCAAATGCATGATCAGGAAAAGAAAAATCCAGAAGCTGGCAAATGATCGTTCATGCTTAAGTCCGTGAGCCTCAAGCATGGATGGGCAGCCTGGTGGACATGAGCATGTGTGTTGGCTCTAGGCCCAGCTCTGCTGCTAAATTACTGAGGGATCTCCAGCAAGTCACTTAACCCCTGACTTGAGGCACTGGCCATGCCCTCAAAGCGTGCTGGCCCAATCAGAGTTGCAATTTATGTTCCCAGGCAAAGCTTCCTCCTCTTAAGAGTAATTTAACATGCTCATTCCAGGCACAAGCTGTTCTTCATTTCTTCCTCTTTCTGTTCCTTCCTCTTCCCCTTCCAATGCCCCATTTATTTAAAACATATTTATTATGTATCATTCATCGGTTAGTCATTTTCTAGATACCAGAGCCCCAACTTAGTAAAAGTAGACAAAATCCCGTGTTTTTTTAAAGTTTGTTTATTTATTTATTTAGAGAGTGCGCACGAGCAGGGGAGGCGTAGACAGAAAGTGAAAGAGAGAGAGAGAGGGAGAGAGAGAGAGGGAGAGAGAGAGAGAGAGAGAGAGAGAATCCCAAGCAGGCTTCACACCTTCAGGACAGAGCTCGACCTGAGGCTCAATCTCACGAACTATGAGATCATGACCTGAGCCCAAATCAAGAGTCAGACACTTAACCGACTGAGCCACCCAGGTGCCCTCAAAATCCACGTTCTTGATGTACTTTATTGTCTATTGAAAGAAGACCAAAAAATGTTTAAAATGCACATTTAGAAAGCAAAGGTGCTATGGGGGAAAATTAAGCAGAAGGGGATTGGGGGTTTGGGGGATGTAGCAATTCTAAATAAATGGTTTGGGAAAGCCCAGTGGGGTGAATGAACACCCCACAGAGGTGCGTGACAGATGGGGTAATTTAGGGGAAGAGCATTCCAGGTAAAGTAGAGCACAGGGCATCTCTCTGGTGTGCCTGAGGGACATCAAGCAGGGCAGACCTGTTGGCTGAAGTGTTTGAGCGAGGAGAGAGAAGTTGAGGACGAGATCAGAAGAGGAAGCGGCAGCCAGATTAAATGTGGCTTTGTAGGCAGTTAGCTCCTCAGAGCAGGAAAGGAAGCTATTGGAGGGCTTTGGGAAGGAGTGTCTCAATGTCTGATTTTTATTTTAATAGGATCACTCTGGCTACTATGAAAAGGGTAGAGAGACAGGTGGCTACTACAGTCTTTTGCCATTATTCAGACTAGATGTGTTCATGACACAGACAAAGGTGGTTGCTGTGGAGGTGAAGAGAGATGGTCAGACTTTAAATATACTGTGAAGATTTTATTTTTTACCTGAGGTCAACTACAGAATTTGACTTCGTTCAGAGTCGCTCTTCTATACTACATGTTCTAAACAACTAAGTACTCAAGATGTGAAAATAACAGGAAATTCCCCTTCCCTTGGGCGAGATAAACTTTCAGATTATGGCTTTGAGCCTTCCAGCTGGCCTGCTATGTTTTCTTCAATTCAACAGCTATATTTTTTAATAACCTACCATAGTTCAGACATGTGAATCAGAGTTACATTTCGTGGTAAGAAACTTACAAAATAAGTTATTATAATGAAATGTTATATGTTAACTGATATCTAAACTTAACTGCTCAGGACCTGGGTGATGTGGGTTCTTCCTCACCACTTAGTAAAGCACTATATCTGCAGATTTAGTGTCATCCTAAGCCACACAGAGCCCTAATTTATATGCTTTATAGAAGCAGCTTCACCTCGTGTCATCTTGACTGTTGCCTGAGCTTCCTTGTTTCCTAACAGCTATTTTATCAGGGCCTTTCATATCCAGACCACATTTTCCTCAATGAAGACATCCACTCAGGAATTGCATTGCGGTGAATCCGAACCAACTCTGTGATGAAATTCCAATGATATATAAACCCAGGACTTTATGTTTTATATGTATTAGAGGTGGAAGATTGCAAATTTCTGACAAACTTAAGTTCACATGGTATTTGTGCCATTCTGTATCCTTCGTTAGAAAGTAAAGGGGACTGATTAACAAACACACACTAAGGTATAAGTAGCATTGGGGGCATGCCTGGTATATTTAAACTTCAAAGATGTTTGTTATCATCAGTGTTGAATCCAGAGGGATAATTCCAAACTCTCAGAATGTTAGGTGTCTTGGGATAGATTCTTTTGAGTAAGTGTTTCGCAGGAACTCCTCTGATAAGGTTGTCTTGGGTATAGGAAGAGAGGTTGAAACATCTAGAATATCCCTTCCAATTTCCAGACAAACAAGAAAATTAGTCCAGAAGCAGAGGCTGTCCTAACCACAGTCACAGGATTAACAAGTGGCGGAATTGGATCTGACTTAGCTCTACTGACCTTTACATGATCTTTGCCCTGTCACATTGTGCTATGACTCTTCCTAGTCCAGTGGCCATACATACAAAAAAAGGTCCCAACAGGAAGGAATTCTTCCTTGTCTTCATTATAATATATTCATGTCCTAAAAAAAAAAATATTTGTGCCCCAGATCCAAAAGAAGTGAACACTGATACTCAATTTCACTCTTTTTTTTTTCCCCCTACGAAACACATGGGGAGTTAAGATAGTTGAAAATCATCAACTCATTCCTCCAGGATATTTCTCTGTTGGAACAGATCTCTTTCTAAGCAACTACTGCTAATTTTAGATCAGCTGTAAATATATTTTGACTGTATTTTTCACCTTATAATTTTACTATTTTTAGAGAATCTGCTGATTATTATGGATATTTCTTTTATTGGAAGTTTAGCTAATTTCAGTTGGGAAATACAGACACACACACACATATAAATATGCATACACACACATGCACATACACATATGTGTTCCATTTACTCTGTCAATATGACATCTTCATTTCAACATCTCAATATGACATCTTCAGAAACCACAGTCAACTACTCTGAGTTTGTAGAAACATTTGGAGACCAAGAGAAACATTCCAAAAGAAAATACATTTAATAACAGATAAAACAAATGTATATTTAAAAAAAATAATGTTTTTATTTATTTTTGAGAGAGAGAGAGAGAGCGTGAGCAGGACAGGGGCAGAGAGAGAGGGAGACACACAATCTGAAGCAGGCTCGAGGCTCTGAGCTGTCAGCACAGAGCCCGATGTGAGGCTCTGACCCACAAACCATGAGATCATGGCTTGAGCCCAAGTCTGACTCTTAACTGACTGATCTACCCAGGCTCCCCACAAATGTATATTTCAAAGCATTATGTACTTATATTACCTTATTTCTAATATTGTATCTTACACATTCCTTTACAGCTTATAAGAATTACATATTCTTGTCATTTAAAAAAAAATGATTCTAAAGTTAGTTAAGGAAAGCAATTTTATGTCTCTTACATAGATGGAGAAACTGAGGGTGAGAAACTGAATTGGCTTGTTATGGTAATACTTTTGAGCAGGAGTAGGTTCCATACTTCCTCCCACTTTGTCCATATTCTGATCACTACCACATGTGCCAAGGTGGTACTGATACATAATATGAAGTGATACTGGCCATCCAGTTGTGGGCAGAACCCAAGAGCATAGTCTGTCAGACTTCCACAACATCCTTTAGGAAGTCTTTTTTTTATTATTAAATTTTTTTAAACGTTTATTTATTTTTGAGACAGAGAGAGACAGAGCATGAACGGGGGAGGGTCAGAGAGAGAGGGAGACACAGAATCTGAAACAGGCTCCAGGCTCTGAGCTGTCAGCACAGAGCCCGACACGGGGCTCGAACTCACAGACTGCAAGATCATGACCTGGGCCGAAGTCGGACGCTTAACTGACTGAGCCACCCAGGCGCCCCATCCTTTAGGAAGTCTTAGAGTATGGTATTGGCAAACAAAATCGGGCATTTGAAGGTCATTAAACTTATACCTACAAGTCACAATGAATTCTTCCTTCTTATTGTCAAAAACTTCAGCACTGCCTTACTTGTTCATATGCATGGAGCAAACTACCTGACAGTTCCCTGCTTTCTTCTACCGACATTCCTCTCCCTGGAATGTGGAGTATCACTACCTTAAAACCAACCACGCCGGTAGCAACTCATCACATTTCTGTTCTGTTTGTGCACTGAGCCATGGGAGGGAGTTATAAAGGCAGCATGTTAGGACAGGATGAGACCATTAAAGCCATCAATCATACCCTGCAAATGTCAATGCTAAATACTAACGCGTTCAAATGTTTTTTTTTCCTGTGGTAAAATCTGAAGTAGATTGAGGGATTCCTACTTTCACCTATGAGGGAGTAACTGCTACAGGATATTCCCTCCCACTCTAAACTACCAGAAAACTGGATATAATATATGAAGCAATTTGTTTCAGACATTGGACAAGCAAGCAGTATAGGTTATGACACCTGAGAAGAGAAACCAACAAGGTGTGATCTATGATCATCCAGACTTTCTACCCAGAGGACATTTTCACGCCAATATGCAAGCGAAGTCCAGTGGAATCACTGAGATGGGGGGACAGAGTTCAGGGAGAGTGAGACGGCTAGAATTTTCAGTGAATAAGTTTAAGGGGGAGAGAGCTAAGCAAAGCAAAAACTCCAAAAATCAACATAGAAGACTCTTGGAGTCTGGACTGAGTACTGATCTGCACATGTGCAGGATGAAATTTCAAAAAGCCATATGACAAGGGCAACTGCCAAAAATTAAAAAAAAAACCTGAGAGCTATAAGCTTAAAAATTCCTTAATCTCATACAAGGTTAGGGATCATTTAATATCCCACCAGCCTAAACAGAAAGACTTCAGTGAATACAAAAGTCATTCAGTGAAGGACCCCAACACGGCCCCTGGCTCTGAGGTAAAGACTACTCTAGATTTGGTGGAGGGGGGGAAAAGAAGTTTAAAATGGGCTTCAAAATTATTGAGCTGATCCACAAATAAAATTTTGGACCAAATGATGTTCAGCATTCTTTAAGAAAAAAAAAAAAAAACCAGAATTCAGCCCTCAGCAATGTAAAATTCATATTTGGCAGGAAATCAAAACTTACATACAAAAAAAGCAGGAAAAAGTGACATAGAACCAGAAGAAAATGGTCAACAACAGAAAAGACTCAGAATGGCAAGAGGTGATGGAACCAAAAGAGAAGAACTCTTAATTTAGCTAGTATAAATTTTATAAATGTGCTCAAGGAATCAGAAGAATATATAAAGACAGAATCATTATCTGAAATGAAATATTCACCAATGGGCACATGGATGGCTCAGTCAGTTAAGCAACCAACTCTTGATTTTGGCTCTGGTCAAAATCAAGTTGTGAAATGGAGCTCCATATAGGGCTTGGTGTGGAGCCTGCTCAAGATTCTCTCTCTCCCTCTGTCCCTCCCCAGCTCATGTGTGTACTCCCTCTTTCTCTCTAAAAAAAAAAAAATATGTATATATATATATATATATATATATATATATATATATATATATGCGCCTGGGTGGCTCGGTAGGTTAAACATCCAATTTCAGCTTAGGTCATGATCTTTCAGTTCATGAGTTCAAGCCCCACGTCAGGCTCTGTGCTGACAGCTCAGAGCCTGGAGCCTGCTTTGAATTCTGTGTCTCCCTCTCTTTCTGCCTCATTTAAAATGTTTTTAAAATGTTTTTTAAATAAACATTTAAAAATATTCATCAACTTGGCCTAATACCAGAAGACAAATCAGTGAATTAAAAGATAGAGCAAGAAAAACTATCTGAACTAAAGCACAAAGGGCAAAGAGTTTGAAAACAAAATAAACAGAGCATCAGTATCCTACAAAATAATAACAAGCATGGTAATTAAAACTGAGTAAGGAGAAAGAAAGAGTAAGGAGGAGAAGATTATGGGTGGGAATAACTAATTTTTTTAATTTGGCAAAAATAATAAATACAGAGATCCAGAAATCTCAACAAACCCGTCAAAGGAGAAAAACAAAGAGAATGACACCAAAGCACATCATATTCAAAATGTTGAAAAGCAGTGATGAAGAGAAAAATATTTAAAATAACAAAGGAAAAACACCACGTTACTTGCAGAAGTGAGAATGATTGCCAACATTAGAGAAGCCACAGGACATCACAATGGTATCTTTAAAACTCTGAAAGAAAACAAAAATTAACCTAAAATTCTATACCTTATGAAAACAAAGAGTTCTGTTAGCAGAAGCTGAGAAAATTTGCCACCTACAAACATGCTCCAATATAATTGTTAAAGGTAGTTCCTCTGACAGAGGAGAAAGGATACCAGATGGGAAGATGGACCAATAAAAAGGAGTGAATAGAACAGAAATGGTAAATAACAAAGATATTTAGTGTTACCTTAATTTTAAATACAATTAATTTTAAAGCAAGGGGCATCTGGGTGGCTTAGTCGGTTAAGCATCTGACTCTTGATTTCGGCTCAGGTCATGATCTAACACAGTTGATGAGCTTGAGCCCATGTCAGCTCCAAGCTGGCAGTGTGAAGCCTGCTTGGGATTGGGATTCTCTCTCTCTCTTCCTCTCTGTCCCTCCCCTGACTGCTCTCTCTCTCTAAGTATATAAACTTTTTTAAAAATTACAGCAAAAATAATAATATAGTATGAGGTTTAGAACATATATAAACAGTGGGTCCTCACCACTTCTCTGCACCATTGTTTCAGTGGTTATCCACTCCAGTAAAAGAAGAAAAATGTTTTATTTATTTGTTTTCATTTTTTTAATGTTTATTTATTTATTTTGAGACAGAGACAGAGAGCCGGGGAGGGAAACAGAGAGAGAGCGAATCCCAAGCAGGCTCCGCACTGTCAGTGCAGAGACCAAAGTGGGGCTTGAATCCATGAAATGTGAGATCATGAACTGAGCCAAAACCAAGAATTGGATGTTCAACAGACTGAGCCACCCAGGCACCCCAAAAAGAAAAGGTTTTAAAAACTACTAGAACCATGAAAGGATTTTAGCAAACAACAGGATACAAAATCAGCATCTCACCCCATAAGTCTTTCTACATACTGGTAAAAAAAAAAAAAAAAAAAAAATTGGAATTGAAAAGATACTGTAAATAAAACTTTAAAATGTTGGGATCCATTTAAGACCCATACAATAAAAAACAGTAAAAGATTTCTGAGAAACTCTAAAGAGGATTTAAATAAATGGAGAAATATACAGCAATAATGGGTTAGAAGACATAATATTGTGGAGACATTAAAAACCTCAAATTTATCTGTTGTCTTCATGCCAACTTGACTAAAAATCTCAGCAGGCCATTTTGTAGAAATTGGCAAACCAATGTTAAATTTATATTGGAAATTAAAAACAAAGATAGCTAAAATCATCCTGAAAATTAAAAACAAAATTTCAAAATCTAACACTATCTGATTTCAAGACTCATCCTTAAATGACTATAAGATGGTGTGAGGTCTACAAACAGATGTAGAGACTGGAGCAGAACAGAGATATACACGTATGTGGCAGGGCAATTTTCAGAAAATTGCTGAAACATTTAAGTAAAGAAAATATATTATTTCCAACAAATACTGCTTAAACTACCAGATATTGATATGGAAAAAATCTTAGACCTTACCTCACATCATCTATCAAAAACAAAACGAAACTTTGCAGTGGATCGTCGAGCTAAATACAAAGACTAAAATTATGAATTTCTAGAAGAAAAACTTTCCAAATCTATAGAAAATAATTTCATAGATAAAACAAAAATGCACAAACCCTAAAAACATTGATAAATCAGACTTCATCAAAATTTAAAATGTGTCTTCTTCAAAATACACCAGTAAGAAAAAGGTAGTCCGCACACAAAGGACTGATATCCAAAATATATGTAGAGCTTTTACATATAAAATTTTTTTTAACTGTTTATTTATTTTGATGAAGAGGAGGAGGAGGGACAAGGAAAGAGAGGAGAGAGAGAATCCCAAGCAGGCTGCACACTGCCAGCTTGGAGTCTGATGTAGGGCTAAAACTCATGAACCATGAGATCATGACCTGAGCTGAAATCCAGAGTCAGATACTTAACTGACTGAGCCATCTGGGTGCCCCTTATCTATCTATCTATCTATCTATCTATCTATCTATCTATCTATTTAGGAGAGAGAGAGAAAAGTGCAGGAGTAGGGAAAAGGGGCAGGGAGGAGGAAGAGAAAGAGAGAGACAGAAAAGGAGAGAGAGAGAGAGAAAAAAAATGAATCTTAAGCAGGCTCCATGCCCAGCGTAGAACCTGACATGGGACTTGATCCCACAACTCTGGGATCATGACCCGAGCCAGTATCAAAAGTCAGATGCTCAACCAACTGAGCCACCCAGGTGCTCCAACACTTTATAATATAAAAACCCACCCACTAAAAGCTAAAAAATGAATCTGAACACAATCTTCACAAAAATATAAAAATTACCAATAAACATATGAAAAATTACTTTTTTTTTAATTTTATTTTTTATTTTTTTTTCAACGTTTTTAATTTATTTTTGGGACAGAGAGAGACAGAGCATGAACGGGGGAGGGGCAGAGAGAGAGGGAGACACAGAATCGGAAACAGGCTCCAGGCTCCGAGCCATCAGCCCAGAGCCCGACGCGGGGCTCGAACTCACGGACCGCGAGATCGTGACCTGGCTGAAGTCGGACGCTTAACCGACTGCGCCACCCAGGCGCCCCGAAAAATTACTTTTAACATCGTTAGTTATCATAAAAATGCACATTGAAAACACATGAGACACCACCAGACACTCACGTGGCTAAATTGTAAAACATTGACAATATCAAATGTTCTTAAGGTTACGGAGCAACTGTAAGTTACAAACACTGTTAGCAGGAATGCAAACATGGTGCATCCATTTTGGGAAACAGTTTGACAATTTTCTATAGAGCTTAAGAACATACATAGCACATAAACCAGCAATTCCACTTCTAGGTGTTTACCTGAAACAAAAATTAAAATACATACGTCCACAAAACTTTACGCAAATGTCTGCTACATTTTAATTTTTAATAGCCCTATAACGGAAACAACCCAAAAGTCCACCAACGAATAAAGAGATACACAGATTTTAGCCTATTTTTCCCATAAAATATCACTCAGCATGACACATTTGAGATTAATTCACATTGTTGTGGGCTCATTCCTTTTTACTGCTAAGTGAAGAGAGCCTGACATAAAAGACTATATTCTGTAGGAAACATTCCAGAAAAGGCAAAACTATCATGACAGAAGGCAGATCGGATGTGCTTCATCTGGGAGAGGGGACATGAGGGACATTTTGGGGATGATGGAAATATTTCATGTCATAGTTATGCTGGAGGTTACATGAATGCATACATTTGTCAAAACTCATGGAATTGTGAATTCAAAATAGGTGCATTTTGTTGTATGTAAAATAGGCTTCAATAAAATTGAATGAACAGCATCTGAACTAGATTCTGCCCAAAATGCTCCCTTTATAATCTGTCTCCTGATTCCCCTCTAACTCTATCCTCTGTTCTTCTCCTCCAGACTCGATTCTGACAACTCAAATTTCTCAAATGTGCCAGAAGCCCTCAGGACTTTTTATTTGCCATTACCTCTGCCAGAGAGATCATGTGGTTCTCCTAGTCCCTCCTTTGGATCTTTATATTCATATGTTATCTTGTGACTGAGGCCTTCTTCAAAAACCACATTTAAGACATTCCATTCACTCCTTAACTCAAAATATCCTAGTCCCTTCATCCACTAAATTTTTGTCTGTAGCCCTTGTCATATATCATATTAAATATTCTACTTACTCAATTACTTATCTATCTACCCCACAAAAACTTAAGCTCCAGGAGAGCAGATTATTAGTTTTGTTCACTATTATCATCCCAGTTGCTACAATCATGATTAACACAAAGTAGGTATTCAGTCTTTTTTGCCCATTATATTATTATCATTATTTAACCATTTTTGACTAAATTCACATTTTCTTCTGGCACAAGGTTTTATAATCCATATGAAATAAAATTACAATATCACTCACTGTAGAATGGTCTAGTGCCATTTCCCAAGAGGCTAGCTTTAGGGAAATAAGGATAAAATGGTAGGGATGTGAGGTAGTGGTGGCAGTGCCATTTAAAGGTGTTATGTCAAAGAATTTGGAAATAATTCAGCATTCTCTGATACCACAGAAATCCTTTATAATAAAGTTCTTTATTTTTTAACATTTTTTTTAAATCTGAGAGAGAGAGACAGCGTGTATATGTGGGAGAGGGGCAGGGGGAGAGAGAGGATCTCAAGAAGACTCCATGCTCAGGGCAGAGCCCGCCATGGGGCTCAATCCCATGACTCTGGGATCGTCACCTGAGCTGAGATCAAGGGTCAGACGCTCAACCAACTGAGCCTTCCAGATACCTCTATAATAAAGTTCTTGAAGGAAATATCTGTGTATAAAATATTTTCAAATGGTAAGCAATATAACACTTTATTGCTAGCTGGAGCTCTGACCACATTCTAATGAGCAGAACTTGAACATATGGAAACACTGTTTTCAGGTCAAAGCTTACAATTCCTCTATTTTGCCCTCCAAATCCAATCTTAGGTGTTCTATCTTACCAATATGATTCCATGCCTTGAAAAGATGGGGAGGGTGCAGATACAAAGAGAAAATGAATATTTCTGGATATTTTAATGACACTGAGTCTTCATGCCCACTAGCCAGCATGGCCCAAGTCATTGACCTGAAATCTGATTAATTATATTGCCATTTCCTCTCCTTGGGAAGAACACAGAAAGGGTGAAAATAAAGAATCAAAAGGTGAAAATAAAGAACCTGAGTGCCTTCCTTTCCTATAGGACTCTAGCAATAGTGACAAATAAAATAATTTCTCCTGTAAGTGATTTTCTAAGATGTTCCCACAGGTCCTCAGTCACTCAAAAAGCTGTATCCTAAAACTGGTAGTAGCCAATTAGCCAACACTCTGGAGATGGATGAAATGACCTTAATGTCATCAAGATGGGTGGCCATCTCTACATGATTGGGTGTTGCTGTGGACTGATTTGCTGCCATTTTTATGGTTCAGTACCACAAAGCAATTAACAGTGAATGAGTGAGCTTTCCCAACCTTTACTAGAAATGGTGGCTGTTTATCATTGTGTCAGAATCCTGGCAGATTCAAGAAATCTAAATTTAACAGGTGACTGCTTCCTCCATGGCTGATTGCAGTCAATGGATCTTCAGGATACCTACTCCCATTCTGGTGATCCGGACCAATAGAACAAGATGCTGAAAAGAAAGGGGATGAATGGGGCCCACGTTAGAATCCATCACGCAGGAGGGTTCTACACAACTCTTGCACTCCTGCATAATAATTTTTCAATTGATTTCAGCAGATTTCAACAACTGGTTCCAAAGAAAGCTGTGGTGGCAGAAAAATAGATAGATGGGTAGATGTAGTTGAAGATATAAATATATTCAAATTTGGTCAGTCACTACCCCATATTATTGATGGCTGTCCTCTTGGACTACTTAAAAATAGCTTTATTATTTTTTTTTAATTGTTTGAGGTCAAAATGGGGCCAATGAAGACATGTTAGACAATATTTAAAATCCCAGTCCCTCTGAATTGGTCAGCATGGTCTTAGGTACACAATCATCTTCAAAAAAGAACTATTTTCTCTCACTGCTGTGTTTACAGTGTAGCAGATGATGCCTGGCACTGATACTTACCTATAGTAAAATGGTAAAGACTGATGACTGGGGTTAATTTTCCATTGACGTAGGAGGGAATAATTCCCAGAAAATCAGTCTACCATTTCTCACACAAAGAATGAGAAAAAGTGAACACACCCCTGCATTAGAAGAAGTCTAATATTGTCCTCATAATAAACCTGCATAAGAGGTATTATTATCGCCATTTTAAAAATGGGAAAATTAGGGCAGAAAGAAATTAAAATTACTTGCCTGAAATCATGCAGATCAGATGCGGTAAAGCTGGCTTTTAAATGCAGGCATCTGGCTCCAGAGTCTGTGATCTTAAGCAACATGCAATGACATCTCTCAATGTTAGGTCTAAGGTAATCTACTTTGGGAATCTGAATGTAAATGGTTATCTGTGATTTCTTAAGCATTCCTCTAAGTGAATTCCGTGACTTAAGAATATAGTCACGAATATGGAAAATGTGGTATATCCATACAATGGAATAGTATTCAGACACTAACAAGAAATGAGGTACGGATACATGCTACAATATGAATGAACCTTGAAGATATTATGCTATGTGAAAGAAGCCAGAAACAAAAGGCCACATATTATAGACTTCCGTTTCTACGACAGATCCAGAACAGAGAAATCCATAGAGACAGAAAGTAGATTGATGCATGGTGGCCAGGGGCTAAAGGGAAGAAGAAAGGAAGCATGTCTACTAATAGCCATGAAGTTTCTTTGAGGGGTAGATAATGAAATGTTTTGGAATTAGATAGTAATGGTGATTTGCAACCTTGTGACTATACTAAAAGAAACACTGGATCACTTTAAAATATCAAATTTTTTGGAACATGAATTATACATTGCTTTAAGAAAAAAAGAATATAGGGGTACCTGACTGGCTCAGTCAGAGGAGGTGGTGACTCTTGATCTCAGGGTCGTGAGTTTGGGCCCCACATTGGGTGTAGAGATTACTTAAAAATAAACTTTAAAAATTTTTTTTATGAAGCAAAAGAATATAGTAATACAGAGAAGAAAAGAGAAAATAAAAATAAGAATTACTAATTACTAAAGACACACACCAGGAACTGTGCAAAGCTTTATGAATACAATTTCATCTAATCCTCATGACAATCCTAGGTAGGTATTATTATTATTATTATCTTCATTTTACAGAAAAACAAGATGAGGCTTGGCGGGTTTAAATGACTTGACCTATGTAATTTGGTAAGTGGCTGTGGCGGGGAATGAAGCCAGTTCTGCCTGACTCCGAAGTTAGCATGCTGTTCTGCAGCCACTCACACAACATCACCCTCTACACTCCGTTGCTGTCCTGCCAGGAAGTTTTAAGAAAAAGAAAGGTCAAAATAGATGATCCTGATAAATATTTAATGTCCTCTGTTTTCACAGCTCCCTTATGGCTAGAGAGTGAATGTTTCACACCTGAGGGGCACTCCACAGGCAGAGCTGGAAGCGACTGTAGACATGCCCAGAGGCAGAGTCAGGGGGAGAAAAGCCAAGGGTGAGGGTGCTGTCCCATGCTAGAAGTGGCATCACCAAACACAGGACCTCCCCAGTGTCTCAGACAGGCTTAACTTTGTGGGTATTTCTCAACATGCCAAGGTTTGCTAGGACACATTCAACTTATGTGAACGGAAATGCTCAGGAATGGTGCCAACTCAAGTTATATTGAGAATCACAAAAGTTTGCCATTTTTGAGAATTTATTATCTACGAGTAACTGTGTTAACTTTTGATCACTTCATCGACTATTCATAACAACACTATTGAGTAAGTACTTTATTTAACACACTTTATAGATAATAATATTGATCATGAGGCTAATGGCTATTGAGCACTTAATATATCATTAGAAATGATATAATATACATGCCTAAATATATCATCTAATAATTCAACAGTCCAGTAAAGTTGGAAAACTGAGCTAAGTTAAAAATATGTCCAAATATACACAGCAAATAGGAGTTTAAGCTGAAATTTAAAAGTCACTTTTGGGGGGGCCTGGGTGGCTCAATTGGTTAAGTGTCCAACTCTTGGTTTTGGCTCAGGTCAGGGTCTCAGGTTTGTGAGTTCGGGCCCTGTGTTGGACTCCATGCTGATAGTGCAGAGCCTGCTTGGGATTCTCTCTCTCCCTCTTTCTCTGCCCTTCCCCTGCTCGCATTCATTTGCTCTCTCTCCTTCTCTCCCTCAAAATAAATAAGTAAACTTAAAAGAATGTAAATAAATAAAAGCCAGTTTGAATTTCCATAATTAAACCAACATGTAGAAAAAATAAAACCAACACCAAGATCAGAAAATTGAACATAACTAGCATCTCAGATGTTTTTAACTTTACCTAAATGGTTACTAGAGAGTAAGCAATCATTTATATCCAGCTTCCGTCCTCTGTGTTTATTATTATTATTATTATTATTATTATTATTTTAGAGATTCTTCTCTGTTGCATTTACCAATATTTTGTTCACTGCTATGTAATATCCCATTATATGAACATACCCCCCTCATCAATTCTATTGCTAATGGATTTTTTTGATGAATTGAGGTTTAAAATATTTCTGCTGCCATAAATATTAAGTGTCTTTTGGAAATACATAAATGTGTTCATTTCCTAGCAGTGGAATTCCTGGGTCACAGGATATGCTATGTATATGATCGGCTTTAGCAAACAGTGTCAAACAGTTTTCCAAAGTAGTTGTAACAATATACACCCTCATCAGCTATAGACACAAGTTCTAATTTCTCTTTATCTTTACTAACACAGTATTGTATATTCTTTTCATTTTAGCTATAGTGGTACCTATGTAGTGGTATTATTTTGTGGTTTTAATATGTATTTCCTTATGGGTCACTGGGCTTGAACACATCTGCTATACTGAAATGTCTATTTAAGTCTTTTCCCTCATACACCTAATGAGCTCTCTGTACTTTTCTTCTTGATATGTAAAAGATCTTCATTCATCGACCTGTACATGTAAGACTGTGTGTTGTGTATTTTTCTATGTGTCATTATATTTCAATTAAGAAAAATAATAAAGTAAATAAAACCATTCCATTCCTAGGATTATATATTTAGCCACTAAGTTCACATGTGCAGAGTGCTCTATTTTATTACTTACATTTTCACTGTGTTCTATTTATTGTCTAAGATATTTGCAAAGATATTGCATCATTATTCCCATTTTCAAGATAAAAAAGTTACAACATAATAAGGTAAGTTTTCAAAGAGTAAAATGGTGATGTTGGTCCTACAAACATATCCTCCAACCTCTGTATTTACATGCCATCGGCATTTTCCCCAGTTTCACTAATAAGCTGTAATTGATGTATAATATTGTACTAATCCAAGATGTACAACATCATGATTTGATATATGTATATGTTGCAAAAATGATCACCACAATAAGTTTAAGTTAACATCACCTCACAGAGTAACATTTTTTTTTCTTGTGATGAAAACTTTTAAGGTCTACCCTCTTACCAAACTTCACATTTATTTATTTTTATTTTATTATTTTTAAAATTTTTTCATGTTTATTTATTCTGAAAGAGAGACGGAACATAAGCACGGGAGGGGCAGAGAGAGAGGGAGATAGAGAATCCCAAGCAGGCTTGGGCCATCAGCTAAGAGTCCAGTGTGGGGCTGGAACTCACCAACCATGAGATCATGACCAGAGCTGAAACCAAGAGTTGGATGCTTAACTGAATGAGCCACCCCGGTGCACCTATTTTTATTAATCAAAAAAATTTTTAAATGTTTATTTATTTTGAGAAAGACAGACACAGAGTGTGAGCAGGACAGGGGCAGAGAGAGAAGGAGACACAGAATCTGAGGCAGGTTCCAGGCTCTGAGCTGTCGGCACAGAGCTGGAAGCAGGGTTCAAACTCATAAACCATGAGATCATGACCAGAACTTCAGTCAGATGCTTAACCAACTGAGCCACTCAAGCTTCCCTAGTTTGCTGTAGTCTCACTTATCTATTTTTGCTTTTGTTGCTTGTGTTTTTGGTGTTATAAAGTAGGTGATCTCTTTATGTGATCCTTGGTGAATTCCTGGGTATATGATAGCCTCTCTGAAGTTTTTCACTATTTAAATGTGAGTAAGGTTCACTTCATAACCTACCTTCTCAAATAAGTATTTTCTGACCTCTCCCTACTCTCCTCAGGAATTCTATACAACCAGTTATGTGTATCATTCTTTGGCTTAAAATTATTAGTTTTTGGTGCATGTAACACTCTATCTTCCCAAGTAACCAAGGACAGAGGACAGAAGTAGAGTTTTTCATTGATTCATTTTCTCTATGGCTGTAGTTCAAATAGCATTTATCACCAATCTAATCAAACTAGAGGTTGCAGTGTGTTATCCTTGTCCATTGAGGTCATCAACCTCCAGATCTGGATTCATCGGCTCTGAATAACACTCCATCTTTTGGTGTAGTTGGAAGATAAAATGGTGAAAATGCCCACTGGATTTGATGTCTGATGTCTACTAGGTGATGAGGACACTCAAAACTAAACTTGCCAAGTAAAAAGAAAAAGAAAGTCCTGAATGGTGAAATATCAGACACTAGGACTACCAGAGGAAGGCATATGCAATCCTGTCTTTTACTGGCACAAATCATATCCTATGGAGATCAGCTACTCCTGTCTGTTGAAAAGTCCAGCTGGGAAAAGCATCAGAGGTAGGAGTGGATAGGAAGTGCTATGGTATACACATTAAAGAACAACAGCATTTGGGGAATAGAGATACTTACATTGATAGGAAGAAAAAAAAAAAAAGAAACCCTAACATTGTAGAATTGTCAAGATTAAAATGTGCCTTAGAAAATATCTATTCTTATGGACTCTTAATTGGTCCAATAGATTCTTACTTGGTTTCTTCAAAATTTGTCCAAGAAAAGCATTTACAAATAACTTTCCTTTCCATATCTATAGGCAATAATCACATATAATGAGATTATATAATTTATTTTGAACTCCACCTACACTAGCCTGTATTTTTCTGGTTACTTTCCAAGGTGTCACCTTGCCCCTTGGTCCCAGCAACCAGCCCCCAATAAGTCAGAGGGAGGCTGTGACCTAGCCAACAGGACTCAAAACTTTGGCTTCCTTTCTCCAATTTGTTATTTCAGACTCAGGACCAGAGTGAGGAAAGCCAATCAAAATGTCTGTTTTTCTAATAACACTTTGTTTTTGTTAATGCTTGCAAACTGGATACAGTTAAGACTGCTGCCTAGAAACAGTGATCTGACATTCACTGGTCCCTGCAAACTGAGAGAGGGCACACTTCAAGATGGTGAGATAGACAAGTCTCTCTCACTAGTTTATGCTCAAGTCCAGAAGGAACCAAAAGGAGATAAAGTCTTGGCAACAGCCAGCTCCTAACCCTAATCCACCTCATTTTTTGTTCCCTGTGCCAAGATGAATGCCAGCTGGACATGCCCCAATTACTGTGGTTGATCAAATAGAGAACTTTTACGCTAGAGTTTTGTTTTTTTTCTTTCTCTAGACTGCTGTGAAGTCAGCTGTGCTGCCTGTATAAATGTGACCTACAGCCCTTTACGTGCCAGATGTGAACAGATGTGCACTTAGCACGCCTTCTTTATGCCAACCTCCAGCTAGTGGAGCAGCTGATTAGAAGAGACAAGATAGAAAGAAAAGCAAATGTGACTATGTAACTGGCTAACACAGCAAAATAGCCTTGCAAGCTAAGCAAAGGTTGAGGATTCAGGTAAAATAGGACCAGGCTTGAATAAGCAAGGTCAAGGGAAAACAAACAAAGATGGAATATAAAGGAGGATTGGAGAAGATTGGTTCACTTTTATTTAGTCTATCTTTCTGGTCTTAGGAAGATCCTAGTGAACCCAAGCTTTGCAAATTTAGTACTATACACATGCAGAAACAAATATTTATTTAAGTTCTGAGGCTCTTTGGGAAACAATGAATATATCACTAAGACCTATATATCACTAAGATCTAATAGGTCTAATAGATCACTATATTCTAGCAGGAGTTTAAGACTTTAAAGGAGGTGACCTCTAACTTTGAGTGGCCTATGAAGGAATTGGGGCTTCACTTTTGGGTAGGTAGAGGAAAGAGAGTCATAGAAGGAGGTGTAACTCTCAAATAATGTAGTTTGACTGACAGTTCTGAAGGAGCTCTCTTTAAGATATACTAGAAAGCAGGGCGCCTGGGTGGCTCAGTTGGTTCAGTGACTTCAGCTCAGGTCATGATCTCGCACTCTGTGAGTTCAATCCCTGCGTCGGGCCCTGTGCTGACAGCTCGGAACCTGGATCCTGCTTCGGATTCTGTGTCTCCCTCTCTCTCTGCCCCTCCCCCTCTCAAGCTCTGTATCTCTCACTCTCAAAAATGAATAAATGTTAAAAAAAATTTTTTTAAATGTACTAGAAAGGTAGAGAATGTAGGTGAGAGCAGCAGGTAAAAACCTCAGGTAAAGACCTAGCCTAAAGTGATGTGAGGCTCTTGACTGAGGCAGGGGAGATGGGAACCCAGAGCGGTAGGAGCTAAATACAAAACCACAGAGATTAAAGGATAAGGTGTGTGGGCTGTATCAGAGAGGGGAGAACTCAAGTAAGACAGCAGAATCTCTAGTGGGTTTCTGGCGGTGGAGGGAGTAGATCCACCTTCAACAGTCGTCTTGCTCAGTGCCTGGTGCTGTGTTCTTTAACCTTCCCACCAACCCTATAAACTAGCCAAAATGACTCTTTGCTTGTTTGTTTCGGTTTTGTTTTTCTTTAAAAAAAAATTGTTTTTAGTGTTTATTCATTTTTGAGAGAGACAGAGACAGGATGCGGGTGGGTTAGGGGCAGAGAGAGAGGGAGACACAGAATCCGAAGCAGGCTCCAGGCTCCAAGCTGTCAGCACAGAGCCCCGCGCGGGGCTCAAACTCACAAACTGTGAGATCATAACCTGAGCCAAAGTCGGACGCTGAATCGACTGAGCCACCCAGGCTCCCCTGTTTTGGTTTTGTTTCTTAACAGACATGGCAACCAGAGTGACAAAACCCTCCAGTTTTCCAAGGATTATGGGATTCCTGAGACATGAGCGTGCAGTGCTAACATGAGGGATGTCCTGTGCAAATGGGGACTCTAGCACCTCAGCTCAGAGTGTTTATATCACTTTTCCAAATTCACATGTCTGGGAGGAGCAAAGCCGAGATTCATTCCGTCTCTACAAAGCCCATACTTTTTTCCCCAATGATTTTCAAGGTTAAAAATGGCATTGTTACCCAGAACATTAATGCAGAAGGAAAAGCACATTGAATTTGGATCAGGGAGAAGGTGGGGGTAAAATGTTCTATTTTAGAAAACTGACATTCAACTTTTCTAAAATAGAGGCTTTCATTATTAACTTTTTTTGGTCTCTTTCTCTTATACCTTCAATGTTCATCAGGCCCTCCTCCCTCATTTTGTGTAAAGGCTCTATGCAGAGTGGTTATTTTTGTGACTGGATAATTATCTATATTTTAAGCTTAAGATCCAGACTCTGAGTAAAGGTGTGATATGCATCTAATGAATAAATATCTGCCTGGTTAATGTGATTGCTTGTGTCAGGTTGCCTTGCTCATTCTTTCTAAAAAGCAATGACAGGTCAAGTAGTAGGGTCAGGCTGCAACAGCTGGGTAAATATGGGGTGAAGATGAGACCCTCGGGCAAGGTACTATGAAGGGAATTTGGTGAGGGACTGATCAATACTGTCTCACCACCTCTCTTGCCTTGAATCTCTGCTCGTCTTCTTATCAGGCCAGAGAAAGTGTGGCCCCTGACCAGTAGTATCAGTACCATCTGGGAACTTGTAAAAAATTCAGATTCATGGCTCTACTCCAGATGTACTAAATCAGAATCTTTAGGGCGGGTCCCCCAAATCTGTGTCCACAGAAGTTTTCTAGGTGAATCTCATCACCACTAAAGATATTAAGCCCTATGGGCCAAGAGAAAAATCAAGGATATTGTGTAAGAACTTGTACACTGTAAGGCCTCTGTTGCAAGCACTCGGATGTTTTAGCATAAAAGTAGCCCCACACAATATTTAAAAGAGTGGGGATGTGCTGCAAGAAAATGGCTATTGGACACTGAAATTTGAATTTCATATAATTCGCACTTGTCAAAAAATATTATTCTTCTTTTGACTTATTTATGCCCAAATTTTTAAATGCCAATGCTATTTCTAGGTCTAACAGCTACCAAAAATGGGCAAGTAGAATTTGGTCTGGACTATAGTTCAAGGAATTCTACTTTTGAGAATCTAGATTAGGTGTGGGAAGATAAAGATGGAGACAGACAACGTGAAACTTCCATTAGTCTATATCAAAATGTACCAAGAATGCTAATAAACTGCCAGACTCCTGTTGCTAAAGAAAATATGACTTTCATAGCCATAATAATGTTTCCAGGTTGTCTCTTTTGAGCATTGGGATACTGTAAATACCATAAATATCCATGAATAGAGGTTGGTTACATGAAATATGGTATAACCATCCCTAGTCATACAAACTGATTGAGGTAGGGACATTAGAACACTAAACTGGATATTGTATTATATTGAAAACTAAAGTGATGGTTACCAATTGTAATAATATTGTACTTTTTTCAATAATGAGTTCTTGTTTTTTAGAAAGATATATATTGATTAAATTACATAAAGTCAGGAATAGAATTTGCTTCAAAATTTGCTTCAATATACAAAGTGGGGGGTATAAGTGAAAAAAAGTTGATCATGATTTGACAATTGGAAAGTGTATGGTGACCACGTGGGGTTAAGATTGTATTTTTTATACCTTTTACATTTACATTTGTTTATAATAAAAATATTTTTATCCAAAGAAAATGATGATTGAGGCAGATGTAGATGTGTTGATGTGAAACTACATGATGCTCTCTTGTTTACTAAAATAAAAGCAGGCTGCAGAATAATATGTAGAAGATGATTTATTTATGTATCTCCCTAATGGTTCTGCAACATATAGACTCATGACATTTCAGCCTATGTCTCACAACCCTTCAGCTGTCTCTCTAAAAGAGAGATTAGATCCTTCCTTGCCCATGCATAAAAAAAATCTAAATGTGTCTCCTTTGCTAAGAGAATGGAATCCAAATTCCCAAGTATGGCATGCAAATTCCTTCACAATATGACCATAATGTGTCCTCCCAGGTATTCCTCATTCCATTCTCCTTTTCCAAAACATCCTATACTTTAAAATGAATTAACTAAGCACACAGAATTTAAAGTCAGGAAGCCATACCATCAACAAATTCTGGACTTGATACTGGTTATGTGACTTTGGATAAATTCCTCTCCCTGAGTTTCCATAAATTCATTTAATTACTATTATTTTTTAATGTTTATTTTTGAGGGAGAGAGAGAGAGAGACACAGAGTGTGAGCAGGGGAGGGGAAGAGAGAGAAGGAGACACAGATTCCGAAGCAGGCTTCAGGTTCTGAACTGTCAGCACAGAGACCGAAATGGGGCCCAAACCCATGAACTTTGAGATCATGCCCTGAGCTGAAGTCAGATGTTTAACCGACTGAGCCACCCAGATGCCCCTCCATATTTTCATTTATAAATGAGAACTGTAACAATGTTTATCTCATATGCTGTGGTAGAAAACTAAGTGATATATATAATACCTGAGACATATTTAGTACTGAGTCTGACACTGAGAATAATTCAATAAATACTGGCTATCACTGTTAATAGTTATATTTGGCCATTTATTTCCTCATTTATTCAACATATTTTTTTGAGCTTTCACTAAATGTCAAGTATCTTAGGTTGACGCTATGTTATTCACCATTCCAGCAATGGGTCATGAACTTCCACCATGTCATTCCTTTGCTTGAATCATTTTGGTTTTATGGATTATCCTTCCCACTAGTCTGTCTGGTAAATTCATATTTAACTTATTTTCCTGTTTGAGTTAATCCTGGTCTCCCAACTCTACTATTGACCTCAGAACTACTCATAGCTCCTTTCCTTATACCATCTTAACACTCCACTCAATCCATGACTTCACTAGTTGTAAGCAGGCTTCCTGACTTTTGTCTACATATTGGTCTTTTTCCATACACTGTGAAATCCTTTGAGGAAAAATCCATTTTTAATTTACCTTTGTACCTTCAGAGCTGAGAATCTGGTCTGTTTGAGAGGACATTTAAGGAGTCTCTTGGAAAAAGGCATGTATATCTTTCCTATAATACTGGGAAATGAGACACTAAGAAAATTGCTGTCATTATCATCAAATATTAAAACAAAGGGATCAGAAACATTATAAAGACCAATATCTTCATTTTTCTAATAATCAAAATGAATCTAAATGAAGTCCACTGACAATGTTTCATGACTTTCAGCTTATTAATTCATTCAAAAAATGTGTACTTTGTTTGTATCACTCCATGCATGACAGTACTAGAAACTAAAGTAGGTACAGGATCCCTTCCGTGGTACTATGTTGTCTCTCTGCCTATGGACAGAACCTTTCATGGAGGGTATGTTTGGATATGAAGAAGACACATGGCTGCCTGAATGGGGAAAGCATCGCCATAAAAGGGGAAGACTGGGTGAGAAGAAATGGTGTCCAAGAAATTATACTTGACTGAAGTCACATTTTGCTCAGAGGTCAAACATGCACATTAGGTTCTGGCTGTCTTAGGGATTCCTGTATTCTATTCCTAGTTTCTTTTTGCTGGTAGTGATGTAGGGAAATTATCTTAACATCCCACTTTCTGCTTTCCTTTTTACAGTGAGTGGATTGGACTAGTCAATGGTTCATAACTTTGTTAGGTGACAAGAACAATTTGAGATTTAATGAAAGCTCTGGAATTTCTCCCCAGAAGGGACAACTGCATACATGCACCACACATACATACACACTCACACACATGCACACATACAGAGGCAGCATTCATGGAATCACTGTTTTCTAACCAAGGGGTACATATTTCCCAGGTTAAGGACTCCTAGACTCAGGGGTCTCCAAGGCACTTCTAACTGTATACTTCCACCTTGTCGGTTTTATTCAAAACATTCTTTCCTACCGTATTTCTCAGCCCTAAGGTGTAATGGAAAACTAGTCCAGTGTGCCACTCAGTCTCCCTCAGTTTAGGTCCACAAGGGAAAAGTGCTTGGCAGGCAGACGCACATCTAGCCATCATAGTCTGGGGGTGGTGGGAGAGGAGAATGAAATGGGATTCCAGTTGTAGTGCAGTATATGTCTCCTGCCTGCCTTGCTGGGTTTCACTTATTGAATTAGGACAAATTGGAACTTTCATAAACTGAGAGATAAATCATTATCTCGAGTTAGCAGATGCAGTCGCACCAGGGTAGAGCACTGTTAATAACTCTGCTGGATTAGGACTGATTGGAACAATTTGAAACTTGTTTCTCTCAGCTTGATCAGCCTCATTGTAACCACGGCAATTATCCCATTTCACTTTCAATGGCTCAGCACAGACATGTTGTCGCATTATATCCATCCTTCTTAATGAAGCCAGCTCAGACTTTTGTTTGTTTGTCAAAGAGCTAGCCTATGTAAACAATAAATACCTCCACCCCTTGGGGTACAAGGTAGATGTCTGTAAGGCTGAGATCTCCAATAGGATAGACAAACACAATTCATGTGTTGGTGATTTCATAGATTTACTTATTAATTTCACTCTTTCATATCTGAGCAGCTGCAATGTGCCAAACACTGATGTGTTAGTCTGTGGGATATATATAGAATTGGATTAAACTGTATTGTGTAGCACCTGTGTCTTTGCTACTTCTTCTGATGGGGTGTACATTTTTTGAAGGCAGGGAACATCCTTTAACAGTGATAATGGCTATAATGTATCTGTTCTCAACAATGGTCCAGGAACTATGCTAACCAATCTGTATCCACAAAGCTTATGGTAAGGGATGTTGCAGAGCTGCAAAGGAGTTTATGAGACGGAGCTCCATCTGCGTACTGAACTGGTTAGTGAAGACTTCATAGAGACAGAAGCGTATGAGCGAATCTTAAAGAATAGCGTGAATTTGCTAGGCAAAAGATGAGGAAGAAAGTATATTTCACACAGAGGGAAGAGCATGGTCCAAAGACATTCTTTATCACTTTGTTGGAAACCCAGATAACATATTAGGTGTTACAGACAGGGTGGAGTACTGCCAGATAAGGACTGCTTTTAAAACTCCAGAAGCTTGGACTGGTTGTCAATGAAGTATAAATAATAATTATACATGTATTTAATATTTAACATATTCATGATCCTTAAGTTACATGAGGTCCTAGACCTCTACTTTTATTAGTGTCCAATTCAACATAACAAAAATTTCACTCAGTGCTCTAGTGAATACAAAGGCAAATATATCTCAATTGCTTAACGGGTTTCCTGTTCAACTGATGGCATGCAATGGGTGTCCGGTTGGAAATTTATATCAAAACGCAAACAAGAAGGTTAATAAAGAGTAGATACATTAGGTGGAGAACTTTTCCTTTCCACTCCTCACACTCCTCACTGCTATACTTTATTTGGTTAATTCCTTCTGATGGGTGTTTCTACAGAGACACAGAAAACCCTCTCCCGTTATATGGCCTCTTTCAAATCAAGTACTCCTGCGTTTGATTTAATATCATAGTGCCCTTTAAAATACTTTTTACAACCTGTAATATCTTTTTGTAGGAATATTTTAATATACATATATATGTAAATTTCATATAGTCACCTTCCAAAGTAAGAAATACAATTTCCCTAAAAATGTTGAGGCCGTCATGTGCCTCTGCTAGATTCCATTTCTTGCTAGATTCTCATTTTCAATCCTACCCTGAGGTAAGCACTATCCTGAATTGGGTTTCTAGTATTCCTAGCCTATACTCACAATCCATAGTAAGATAACAAAGTGTACTAACATCACACCCACTTTTCCACTCATCCAAGCAGTTGAGAATGTAGTGATGTTGGTAGGTATACACACTTAGTCCATTCACTTTTACTACGGCATGGTATTTCAAAGTTTGTGCTTATGTAGGTTTTCGTATATTTGCTTCTCCCACTAGGGCCAAAGCTCCTTAATAGTTTTAAGGTAGATGGTCTTCATCTCTGTATTTTCAGTGCCCTGGAGGCACCTGGCACAGGGTAGAGTTTGAGAACTATGTGCCAAATGAATGAACACGTCCATGAGGGAACAAGAAAATCATTCCACGTGGAAACTGTGAGGAGAGAAGATGGCATTCAGGCTGATTCAACATTCACAGTATTTTTTGGTTTTTTGTCTTTTGATAGTTGGATAGAGAATAAAGAAAACCACAAAGGAAGGAAATTAAGGGCATATGTGGGGATATAGTGGACGAGCTGTGACATATGTAAGAGAGACAAATGAAACAATGAGCTAGAGAGAATGTATGGGTCTCAAATGGTAAGGACTCAGGGATAAGCATAAAGACAAGGCCTGGGATTTTCCTACCAGTTTGTTATGATGACATTTGATGGTGCTATTCCATACTCATGGCAGTAAGAAGGGAGCAGACTCCGACTTTGACCATTGTCGATAGTGAGGAAAATCTCACAGTGAGGAAAATGTCAGAGAATAACGGCACCTTCCAATTGGAAGGAGTCTTCAAAATATGCAATTTAACTAATCTCTTAACACTTGAACCTCTACTACTGACTATGATTTCCCCCTTATCCCATTCCCATATGGCCTATGAGGACTAGACCAGTGACACAGAGCTCATAAGTCAACCTTGTTTAGCACTCTGGCTTTTAGAAATTTGTTTTTTGTAATGGATTGGATAATAATAAAAATGGCAACAACAGTGATGATCGCTTTTAGGGTGCATGCCATGTGTGAGGCACTGAGCTAAGGGCTTCCTATGAACTTATGTATTTAATTATTGCAGTATCCCTATAAAGATACACAATAGAGTTTCAGTAAATGTTGAATGAAGGCACACCTGTATTACCACTATTTTACAAAGAAGGAAATATAAGTACAGGAAAACTAACATTTGCAAACACAGTCACACAGTTAGTAAAAGGCAGCAGTTAACCAAATTCTGTCTTGACTCAACAGGGAGTTTGACCACCATAATATGTAAGTCTCTCAAAGAGAAAATGCCTGCTTCTATCTCCTAGTGATTAGATTTATAGACATCAGTCCAATCTTAAATTTCATTTCTCATTTTGACATCTGTCATATTTAAAGGTAGTAAAGTTTGACCTTGTAATGTGCCCTCTTCCTATCTATCCCAACATTCTTTGTTCCTCCAAAAGTTGCTCCTTAGATACAGTCTTTATCCATATTATCCTTGTATGGAATTGAGAAATGTGCTAGGTCAGGTGAATTCAGTAAAGATTAATTAACAGCTGGAATTCTCCAACAAGTGTGGTCTGTTTGGCACCTAGGATTCTAGTAATATATTTTATCTACTCCTGTTGTAGCATTCCTACAAAGACCCTTTCTGTTCTAAGTTTCTGCCCTACAGTAATTGCTGATTGGCCCTTACTGCTTGAGGTAGGAAGTCTACCTTTTTGAAAGCTGTGCCATTAAAGCAGGTCACAGGAAATGGCCATATGAGTCACTGAGTCCTGAGGGGCATAGAGGATGTGATTAGGGGTCATTATGTCCAAGGTCGTGGGCTAAGATCACATTCATGCATGGGTTGCCATGGAAACAGAGCTGAAGTGACCTGCCTCTTTGCCCCCACATGGATCTCTCCCTGAGAAGCTGATTGAAGAGGAAGCTTTGGATGGTGCTCAAAAGAGTAAGGACCCATTAAACGACCTTTTATTTGGCAGCTGGGCCCCCAAGTGAAGGCTGCAATACAATGAACAGAGGAGGAATGATTGATGACAGTGGGAAACCTCACAGCATTATGGGATAGAGTGGTGATTACCCAGTAAAGTGGAGTAAAGTAGACAGCAATTCAAAAAAAGTCAATGTCTAGTTTATTGAAATGATGTTGATTCCTCACTGCCTACATTCACTAGAATTATATCCAGAGCAAGTCATATGTGTTAAGAAGTAGTGAAAAAGAGATTTGATATTTAGTAGGAGAAAAAAAGAGTTGTGCATTGGCTCCATTTGTTCTTTCAGTCAACAAGCTTTGAATTCCTTTTAAAAGAACCAAAAGAAGATGGGTTTTGGAGCCAGAGGAACCTGAGGTTAAATCCAGTTTTACTAATTACCGATCTTATGATCAAGTCTTTTGAGCTCTAGGAAGCTCAGTTTCCTCATCTGTTAAGTAGGGATAATTGTGTAAGCAATTGTTAAAATGGATGTAGTAAAAGAATCAAAGATGTTATTGGCAGAATTTCTTTCTGCTTATGAAAGTACACACACAAACAAAAACATAAATAAGTAAATTATATAGTATGTTAGAAAGTACAAAGTCTTGGAAAAGAAGAAAATAAAGTAAGCATCAAGACAAAGGATTGGGACTGTTGATAAGGTGGGGAAGGGTAATTAGAGCAGTCAGGATAGGGTTCACTGAGAAGGTAATGTTTGAGGGGTGCCTGGGTGGCTCAGTTGGTTGTATCTGACTTGATTTTGGCTCAGGTCATGATCTCACAATCATGAGATCTAGCCCTGTGTTACACTCTTTGCTGACAGTGCAGAGCCTGCTTGCGATTCTCTCTCTGCCCCCCACCCCCTCATTCTCATTCTTTCTCTCAAAAGGGGTAAACATTAAAAAAAAGATTCTCTTTCTCTCTCTCTCTCTCTCCCTCTGCCCCTCCCCTGCTCGTGTGTGTGCATGCTCTCTCTCTCTCAAAAAATAACTAAATGGGGCACCTGGGTGGCTCAGTGGTTGGGCCTATGACTTTGGTTCAGGTTATGATCTCGCAGTTTGTGAGTTGGAGCCCCACTCGGGCTCTGTGCTGACAGCTCAGAGCCTGGAGCCTACTTTGGATTCTGTCTCCTCCTCTCTGTCCCTCTCTCAAAAATAAATAAACATTAAAAATAATAATAATTAATAATAATAATAATAAATAAATTGTTAAAAAAATAAAAAATAAATAAAATAAAATGGTCAACTTTATTTAAAAACAAAGGATAATGTTTGATTAAAACCTTGAAGAAGGTAAGGAAGCAGGCTACATGCATACCTCATAGAAGAGGATGGATGGGTGAGAGTGAATAAAGGAAAAGTCACAGGTCTTAAAAGTGGGGATGACAACGGCTCTGGTGTGGCCAGAACAGAATGAGCTGAAGGTATAGGAGGTGAAGGAAGTAGAGTGGTGTCCAATGGTCAGAACATGTATGGCTTCTCAGCCTTGATAAGGACACTGATTTTACTGAGTAAATTGGGAGGTAAGGCAGGGTTTTAAACATAAGAGTGACATGATCTCACTTATGTTTGAAGAGACAGTTAGTTTCAAGTATAAAAGCAGAATACGGACATTCTGAAGCATCCACAAACTCAAGGCACAGAGGATGATCTCCTAATCTCTTCCTTAAAAAATTTCTGTATCACTTCTTACAACTGCATGTGAATCTATAATTATCTAAAAGTAAAAAATGAAAACATAGAAAAAATGGATAAACAAGCTGTTGACACTGCAGGGATTCTATCTAAGACAGAACCCTCAACTGGGATAAACTACTGGGGTGGAATCACATTGGACAGGAAATGGACAATAGAGACAAAGGAATGGAGAAGGTCTAAGGCTGTGCCTCTCTAATGCTATAGCCACTAACCACCTGTAGCCACTGAACAAGCCAACCATGGTCAGTGGGTCTGAAATGTGCTCTATGTATAAAACACACACCCAACTTCAGAGACTTAGCAGAAATAACAGACCGGTAAAAAAAATTACATTAATAATGTGGTATCAATTATACACTGTAATAACAATATCTTGAATAGAAGTGGTTAAAGAAAATATATTATTCAAGTTTTTTAAAACAAAAGGCTTCTGGAAGATGAAATCAGGTAAACAAAATGATAAATGATGACAAAGTAATTGAAAATGAGGAAGCCATGGGAACGGGATCAGGGGTGAACTCGGATTCGTATTCAATATACAATTAAAAGGAAATGACAATGAAACTTGCGGTTTCAGGCCAGAATACGTAAATGTTGTAAACCTTACTAATAATAGCATAAGAGAGAAAAAGGACTGGAAACAGAGAAAAAGAGGGTGTGGGGACACTAGCTTCCTCATAGCAAGGAGTCAACAGATAGTGCTACATTTCCATTTTAGACCTTTTTTTCTTTTGTAAAGATTTTAACAAGTTAAAATGTCTTCTTACTTTTCCCCTTAACTCTGGAGATATTTTAGATGCTAATATTTTCTTGAGGTGAAGAAATATGTATTTGACATTCCTCATTTTTTCATGTTTATTTTAGTATGTTTTTCTTAATGTTAAATTCAAGTAAAACTAAATCTGTCATTTTATTTTAAAATAACCTCTATAACAGCATCACATTTTTATTTCTTTTCCTACTAATCTATATATTTCTATATAGTCCTTAGATAGGAATATATACATCTGTGTAGTCCTTACAGAAATGTCTGGAGCAATCGCCACCAAATAGTAATGACAGTTGTTGCTGGTGGTGGAATTTTAGGTAATCTCTCACTTTCTATACACATTTTTGAATTGCTTGCTTTCTTGGTAGTGATTATTTGATTGCTGATGAAATCATTTTTCTATAGACATTAATAAATTTTTAAAGGATCTTTCTGGCTGCCATGTTGAGAGTTGGGTCTACGCTGGGCAAGGGTTGATGCAAAGAGACTAGGTAGGAGGGTGTTACATCGAAAACAGAAATGACCAGGCATAAACACATGCACATTTGATTACTATCCTTAGTGGAACTGAAGCATGTTCTACTAAAAAACTGAGGAATTCAAAACTAATTAGTTTTGAGTATTTTTTTAGTGTAAACAAACAAACAAACAAACAAACAGTAGTTGGGTTGGAATACAAATTTTGAGGAAATCTCCAGAAAACTGAAAGATTCTAACAAGTTATCATCTGAAACAATGAAAACAACTGCCACCCTAAGGCACTTTTGAGTAAATTTTTAAGGATGCAGGGAAAAACAAGAGTCCCTAACATCTTTCATAAAGAGAAGTAGCATTCTTCTGCCCAGCATATCCTCATCACCATATAAAATTACCAAGTATCTGAAATGGCATCACAGAAATTAGGAGACTACAGAAGCATCCCATCAAAATTCTGAGGGGAAATTATTTCCTTCCACACAAAAGACTTTAAATACAGATAATCCATCATCGTGGATCAGAGTAGAATAAAGACATTTTTAGACAGGCACGATTTCAAAATTACACCTCCCATGCAAGAAGATAGTAAAGATATTCTCCAACAATACAAGGGTAAAAAACAATAAAGAGAGGCTGTGAAATCTTGAATAGGAGATTCAATTGAGAAAAGAGAATAAATGGAACACCTGGGTGGCTCAGTTAGTTAAGCATCTGACTTGGTTTTGGCTCAGGTCATGATCTCAGTTTTGTAGGTTTGAGTCCCACACTGGGCTCTGTGCTGACAGCAGGAACCCTGCTTGGGATTCTCTTTCTCCCTCTCTCTCTTCCCCTCCCCCACTCATGCTGTCTCTGTCTCTCTCAAAATAAATAAATAAACTTAAAAAAAAAAGAGTGAGAGAGAATAAAGCAATTATAAAATCACAAAAGAGATTCCCGGACAATTCTATGAATTCCTTCTGAAGACATAAGTCCAGAACTGAGCCAGTCTGTGTTCAGAAAGTGGTATGTTTGGGGCAGTTCTCAGGAGTAAATACTGGCATGGCACACAGATGGATATTAATTTTTCAAAAAATGCAGATAGAGCCAGGAAACAACCATCAAGAGGTGACTAACCTGGGCCTAGATTATGATGTGAGAGAGGGAATAAAGGGAACAAGAAGTACCACTGTGTTAGAGTAGTCAGAGTTTGCAGCAGGTGAGACAGGGAAGAGACGGAAAGAGTCTCTTTGTTATGCCCCCTCATTCCATTCATCTCCACTCCTGCATCTTTGCTTATCATATATTCTTATCTGTATGCCCACAGTTAACAGCTCAGTGCATCTATCCCTTCTGTGGTTCTAGTCTCAACAGGTGACTATCCTATAAAGTATTTTTGATTCCTCAAGACCCTAAACTTTCCTTTCTCTGAACTTCTATAACTCACTTCCAGGAATACTCCTGCTTCCATTACGTGGGTGTTGCATGCCCAGGTAGAGTTAGTTTTTATCAACTCAATCCCCTTACCTTGCTTTATTTTTCCTTATAGCTCTTATTATTACCCAAGATATATATCCATGGCCAGAACAGTGGTTTTCATTTCAAAGTATGTTCAGAGTTAAGTGGAACACTTAAATACATATGACAATTTTGGAAAACTATAAACTAAAAAATTAAAACAGGGTACTTCAGCAGAGAGGAGCGGGATGAGAAGAGCACTGACAGCACTTGCATTTATAATCTATACACATCTTTCTTACATATTTTTAAGGCTTATTTATTTATTTTGAGAGAGCAAGAGAATGTGTGAATGCAGCATGAGTGGGGGAGGGGCAGAGAGAGAGGGAGAGAGAGAATCCCAAGAAGGATCTGTGCCGTCAGCACATGGAGCCTGACATGGGGCTCGATCTCAGAAACTACAAGATCATGACCTCAGCCAAAATCAAGAGTCGGACACTTAACTGACTGAGCCATCCAGGGATCCCTGTTACATATTTTTAAATAGATATATTTTATTATTATGGTTTTAAAATGAGGAGAGGTGATTTTACCATGGGAAACAGAAAATATGCCATTAATGAAGATTAGGTACAGTTGAAGGAAGGGAGGAGTATCACACTGAAGAAGGATAAAGTTTTGAGCAATCTGTGGTTTTTGAAGGGGTTCTTTTTTTTTTTAAGTGTATTTATTTATTTTGAGAGAGGGAAAGAGCATGCACATGCACTTGCGAGTGGTGGAGGTTGCAGAGAGAGAGGGAGAGAGAGAATCTCAAGCAGGCTGCATGTTGTCAGCACAGCAGAGCCTATGCTGAACTCACAAACTGTGAGATCATGACCTGAGCCTAAATCAACAGTAGCACCTTTAACCAACTGAGCCCCTCAGGCACCCTTGAAGTGGTTGTTGATAAGTGGGAGTGAGCACAGAATGGAGAGGGGTCAAACAGGATATCCATCAAGGGGATACATAGGAAACAGAATTACAGAGGCAAGGAAAGCCAGACATGAAGCATTTAGAGGGAGTTTGGAATGAAGTGGGTCCTTATGACCATAAGAGAGCCAAGTGACCACATGGTGGTGGGTAGAGAAACTCCCCCTTGGCAGATATAATAGTGTGGTATGACTTGGGATCTTCTGAATTGACTTTTCTGCCTTCTTCATGCAAAGACTCATGGAGTTCCAGAAAGTAGTAGATATAGATTCTTGCTTTTAAATGACTGTTTATAATGCAATAATGAAGACATTCATTTTTCTCTCTATGTCCCCATTATCCACCCTACCTGTCTTCCAAAATGACAAAAAATAGCTTGCTCTGCTTTTTTGTCATTAATGTGAAAATAAGGAAACGAGAACCATTCACCAGGCAGATAAAGCCCATTTGCAAGAAAATTAAACATTTTATGAAACCATTATAGGAGAATGTGTCAAAGCCTATAATTCTCTTCTTAAGTCTGAAATGGCTATTTGTTGGAGGTAATGGTGACCTGATTGTTATATCTGCCACCTTGTGGATTGCTAGGGGAAACATGAGCAATCATCTGCATTATGATGTTCTTATTTCAAAGCTCCTTCACCTTTCTTACACACTCCTCTTGAATAAACAAATCAGAGATTATGGCTCTTAAAAATACTCGTTATTCAGCCGAGGCACAGAGAGGTAAGATGGGTTGTCTAAATATGGGTTGAACCCACGTTTGCACAGTGATTAAGGAATCAGTCTTTGGAAAGAGATGACTGAGATTGATAGGGCACCTGTGTGGCTCAGTCAGTTAAGCGACCAACTCTTGATTTCAGCTTAGGTAATGATCTGATGGTTCGTGGATTCGAGACCTGTGTTGGGCGCTAAGCTGACAGGATGGAGCCAGCTTGGGGTTCTCTCTCTGCCCCTTCTACACTCATGCTCCCTTTCTCAAAATAAAATAAACTTAAAAAAAATGACTGAGGTTGATTCTGCTTTTACCATGAAGCTATGTAAACTCAGCAGGCATTAACCTTCTGGGGTCTCATTTTTTTCTCATCTGCAAACCTAAGGTTAATACACTTACCTGGCAACATCATTGTAAAGACTGTATGACTTTGTCATTACTATTGTGATTCTATGTTTACTAATCACCTATTTTGGTTGTATGTTAAATACTTTATAATCACTATCTGATTTAATCCTAATAGAACTTATAGTGTAAAAACATCAGGCTATGGGATGATCATACCAAAATGGATTTGAGTCATGACTCTAATGCCTCCTGGTTGGGTGTCTTTGGGCAACTACGTCATCTCTATAAGCCTCAAACAGTACATGTTTTAAACAAAATAATAGTATTTATTCAATATGGCTTTGCATAATTCAAATAAGAAAATGAGGGGTGCCTGCCTGGCTCAGTTGGTAGAACATGTAACTCTCGATCTCAGGGTTGTGGGTTCAAGCACCATGTTGGGTGTAGAGATTATTTAGAAAATAAAATGTTAAAAAAATAAGAAAATGAATATAAAGCACTTAACTCATAGTAAGTACCCCAAATCTATTTGCTATTATTGTGACGATTATGATTATTTGGTTTAAAATCCTGCAGACCCTTTGAGTTGAGAAAGTAAAATAATAATAATTATTATCAGCATTGTTGTTACTAATTGTATTAGTATATATTTATCATTATCACTTCAAGATTAATGACATCCGAAGACTTCCCATGGGAAAACAAATCTATGGTTTTAAAATCAAGAGAACTTATTTTTAGAGAGGAGGGTGGGGGCTGATCTTGGTAAAGTGCACAAGCGGAATTTCTAGGGAGATTTAATTATAGATACAGAGATACACATATTATACAAATACACACACAAATATAATGCCAACATGAATGATTTTACTATAAAAATTCCTCTATCTGTACACTTAGGATTTGTATTAGTATTGTGTTTCAATTAAATGCCTTTTAATTCTCATAGATCATGTATATATATTGGGACCCACTTCTAGGTTCCTTACACAAATTCTGTGATCTATTTCATAAGTGAATTCAGGTAATATTTCTTGGGCATTTTTCTATGTGCTTGGAATATACAAGTGAACCAAAAATGGTGCCTGCTCTCCTGCAGTTCATACTCTGTCTCCATTCCTACATAACACCAGATCTCTTGGATGACACTAGTTTTACAGCATGTTCGGAGATGTGTTAAATAAATTCCTCTTTTTTGGTATTCTTTTGGACAAACTCTTAGGCTCTCCTTTGCCATCTCTTCTACTTTTATAAACTTTAAAATTATGTAATTTTATTCCAAAAGCCCTGTTGGGCATCTAAAGGGAATTGAATAATTTAAAAAATATAAATTAAAATATTAGTTAAGACATTACTTAAAATTAAATTTATATTATTAACATATTGATTTTCCCATTTTATATAGATACTGTTATTTGTATAGCTAAAATTATTTTTAAATGATATATAATTTATTTTATTTTATATACATTTATAAATATATATATTTTAAATATATTTATATATATTTAATATTATATATATAATATTTTAAATATATTTATATATATTTATATTAACATCATTTTATACATGATGTTAATGGAAACTTTGTTCATTCGAAAATGGTTTTTATTGCTAGTATAGTGAAAGTATATTGATCCTTGACTATCTTCTCTTGTATACAACCGCCTTACACAATTTTCTTAGTGATTCTATTAATTTTGTTTTGCCACTGTAATCTCTTATTGTTAACTAATTACCTTGACTTCTTTTCATACTTAATTGGCCAGAGAATTTAAGAAAATGAGAATAAGGACAACACTGGTTGTTTTTGCCTAAAATGTTACTGAAAATTTAATGGTTTTGTATTTTTCCCCATAAGATAATATGTGCTGTAGAGTTTGGATGCTAGTAAATTCTTTTTTTTTTTCAAAATTTTTTAGTGTTTATTTATTTTTGAGAGAAAGAGACTGGATGTGAGTGGGAGAGGGGCAGAGAGAGATGGAGACGCAGAATCCGAAGCAGGCTCCAGGCTCTGAGCTGACAGCACAGAGCCCAATGCGGGGCTCAAACTCACGAGCAGCGAGATCATGACCTGAGCTGAAGTCAGATGCCACCTAACCGACTGAGCCATCCAGGCACCCCAGATGCTAGTAAATTCTTTTACTTTATGCTAATTTTATTTAGTAAAGTTTCTAATTTTTATCAAATACCTTTTCAGCATATGGTGACACAATCATATGGTTTTTACCCTTTTATTTGTTGGCATGGCAGACTGACCAGTAGTTTCAACCACCTATGAATTTCTAGGGATAAATGTGTTATTCCCCTTTTAGTTTCATTGCTTGATTCTGCATGTGTGTATGTGTGCGTGTGTTAGCCCACAATTTTCTAATTAGTGTTACACTAGGTTTTGGCTTTAAAGCTCTGTGGCTTCAGAAAATAAATTGAGATGATGTATTTTCTAGGGAGTAGCATATTTTAAATAATATTGAAATTAGTTTAAGGGTTAGATAGATTCAGCTGTGAATCTGTTTTTTCTGGTGCCTATTTTAATGGTAGCTACTTAATCATATGTTCTGTTTTAGTGGATTTGGCTTATTAATATTTTCTATATCTTTGAGGTCAATTATAATGATTTAAAGATTCCTAAGAATGCATCTTTTTGCTCTAAGTTTTCAAAATGTTACCATAAAACGTATGCAGTGATCTCCTGATTCCATTTATACTTGTGCTTCTACCACCTTAATATTTCTTGATTTTTAGTATATTGTGATCTCTGTGTTTAATTCTTAATTAATCCAACAAGAAGGTTATCTACTTCACTTGCCTATTCAATGAACTTGTTTACACACCAATATATTTTTCTACAATTTTTGTGTATTTCATTAATTTCAGGTTTTGTCTTTATTAATTCCCTGCACATAGTTTACGTGTTTTTGTTTTCTTTTTTTTTCTTAATTGCTCTCTATGAGTACTTGTTGTTGTTGTTGTTGTTGTTATTGTTGTTGTTGTTGTTTTTACTATCTTCTTCTATTGTGAAGTCATCTATGACTAGGGCTTTCCCTGCTATGTTTTATATTGCTCTCTAGATGGCTTGTAATTTGACTTTTGATTTCCTATATGATACAAAAGTATATAAATTTAACCTAATGTTCAAGTAGTTAAGATATTTTAGATAAATTTTTTATAATTTATTTCTAATGTAATTGGATTTTTATCAGAGAATGTGGCCTATGGTAACTATGCTATACCCCTTTCCTTAAATTTGAATGAATTCTGGTCCTTTTAAAATCTCTTTGCACCTGACTTTGTGTGTTGTGTATATATGTGTGTGTGTGCGTGTGTGTGTGTGATATGTGTTTGCCTAATTGCCTCCACTGGTGGGTGACATCCTTGAGAGTAGGGATAGATGAAGAAGGGCATTATATAATAATTAAGGGGTCTATCCACCAAGAAGACCTAACACTTGTAAAAAACCTATGCCCCCACCTGCAAGAACCCAAATAGATAAATCAATTAATCACAAACATACTGAAACTCATTGATGATAATAATACCATAATAGTAGGGGACTTCAATACCACACTTACAGCAACAGACAGATCATCTAAACAGAAAGTCAACAAAGAAACCACGGCTTTTAATGACACACTAGACTGGATGGACTTAACAGATATATTCAGAACATTTCATCCGAAAGTAGCAGAATACGCGTTCTTCTCAAGGGCACATTGAACATTCTCCAGAATAGATCACATATTGGGACACAAATCAGACCTCAACAAGTACAAAAAGATCAACATCATACCATGAAAATTTTCAGACCACAATGCTATGAAATTTGAGATAAACCACAAGAAAAAATTTGGAAAGATGACAAATACTTGGAGACTAAAGAACATTCTACTAAAGAATGAATGGGAAAACCAAGAAGTTAAAGAGGAAATTAAAAAGTACACGAAGCCAGTGAAAATGATAACACTGCAGCCCAAAACCTCTGGGACACAGAAAAAGCAATCATAAGAGGGAAGTAAATAGCAATCCAGGCCTTCTTAAAGAAGGAAGAAAGGTCTCAGATACACAATCTAACCTTACACCTTAAACAGCTGGAAAAAGAACAGCAAATCAAACCCCAAATCAGCAGAAGATGGGAAATAATAAAGATTAGAGTGGAAATCAATGCTACTGAAAAAAAAAAAAAAGAAGTAGAACAGATCAATGAAACCAAGAGCTGGTTCTTTGAAAGAATTAACAAAATTGATAAACCCCTAGCCAGTTTGATCAGAAAGAAAAAGGAAAGGACCCAAATAAATAAACCCACAAATGAAAGAGGAGAGATCACAACCAACACTGCAGAAATACAAACAATAATAAGAGAATATTATGAACAATTATATGCCAATAAATTGGGCAATCTGGAAGAAATGGACAATTCCTAGAGACATATAAACTACCAAAACTGGAAGAAGAAATAGATAATTTGAACAGACCCATAATCAGTAAAGAAATCGAATTAGTAATCAAAAGTCTCCCAAAAACACGAGTCCAAAGCCAAATGGCTTTCCAGGGGAATTCTACCAAACATTTAAAGAAGAGTTAACACCTATTCTTTTGAAGCCATTCCAAAAAAATAGAAATGGAAGGAAAACTTCCAAACTCATTCTATCAAGCCAGCATTACCTGGTTTCCAAACCCACGTAGTGGTTTCTCCCACTACAAAGGAGAACTTCAGACCAATTTCCCTGATGAACATGGATGCAAAAATCCTCAACAAGATACTAGCCAACAGGATGCAACAATACATTAAAAGAATTATTCACCACGACCAAATGGGATTTATACCTGGGATGCAGTGTTTAATCCCCTTTCTCTCTCCAGTGTCTAACATAGTTAGGCTTACTGCTGGTACTCAAATGTTCTTTTGATTTGAATTTAACTGGATACAATGAACATACCTCTTAAGCAATGGGTCTTAGACCCTAGTGCAGACAGTGATTGTGTGAGGGTAATATATTTAGGTGAAGGTGACTTTGAATGCAAATCACATTCCATTGACATTTCTAGCCCCTCTTTGCTCTACACTCTCCAACCCCCTCTCTCTATCCTCAGACCCAATAGTTTCTATACCCTGTTGCCAAAAAGCCCAGGGAAAGCAGAGGCATATTTGAAAATGTTGTAAATATAGCCATGCAGTGTTTAACAAACAACATAACAAAGGCATCTGTCACAACACATCACCTTCTGTTCCTGGGAGACTTTCGCCAGCACGGTGGCACGCTCCCTGCCTTTTCTCTTCCTCTCTGCTCATTCCCTCTAATTACATGTGGCGTTCTCTCTCCATCACACAATGAAAGAGGTCCTCATTTTGGCAGGAAAATGGAGAAGACTGGCTAGGGAATAAATCCTGCCACAAGCAACAGTTCCTTCTCAGACTGAGTATTTGGGCCAGGTCACCTATATGAATTGATGTACAGGCATTGAAAGGCTGCTTCATGCCTAAATAAGCCCTTTGACTGACAGAAAACAAAAATATCTCTATTTTCTCACTCTTGTCATTAATGCCCCAAATCTTTAGAAGCACATTCCATGTCTTCATCAACCTGATTCATATCTACTTTTCCATCTAAACTTCCCTTTGCATTTTCTCAAAAACAGAGCTGGCTTGTAACATCTGCATTTTATAGGCTCTTTACACCCCGAGTTTATGCTGCATCATCCTCTTGGATGCAAACTCAAGTATAATAATAACATCAATAATAAGAGCTGCTTATATTTTGTACTTACTGTGTGCCAGGAACCAAATGACTTTATGCACTTTTCTCATGTAATGCCTACAATGATCTTATGAAGGATATAGTATTATATTCCCCATCTGTTAGATAAGGAAACTGGAGTTTAAATAGGTTAAATATACAGTAAAATAACCCCATGCACCCACAAAGTGGATGGCAGAAATATGACTTATAATTTTTGTATGCTCCTACCTGTTGGGGCCCTCTCTCAACCCTGTGAAAACCCAGGTCAGATGCCATCTTCCCTGCAAAGCCTGTTCAGACCCCCCATCGATGGAATCATCCCTTTTCTGTCCATGGCCTCCATCATTTTATTAGTTCTCCTCTCCTGGTTGATACAGCTGAAACCACACTGCCCAGGGAAGAAAGGTATCCCTCATGGGACCACATTTGCTCTCTTTCACGGGAGTGACATTTCAGCAAGCAGCTCATTATTCTTCTGTTCCTGGAGGTGTATGTTTCAATTAAGATCTGCATTGCATTCAGGTAAGAAGAAGGCCAGATAAATCAACTTTTAGATTCCAATTACCTTTTAGCCCATTTTAAAAGCTAACTGGCGTATGGATTCCATCTTTCCTTACGCTTTGAAATATGTGTTATTTTTCTTCCAATTACACTCACTGACAACCAATTGCATTATAGCCAGTGTTCTTGAAATAATGAGGGCTTAATGATACTGACAGCATTTGAATCTTTTTAGAATATTGCTTTAACTTCTTTGTTATTCAATCCATTTATTAATTCATCAAATATTTACTAAACACCTATTATCTTCCAGACACTGCCCTAGGTGCTGAAGACTCAGCAGTAAACAGTCTAGATGTGGCCCCTATTCAAAAGAGCTTACTGTCAAATCATAGTCATAGCTCAGGTGGCAGGAAGAAAACGTTACAGAGTATAGAATAAAGCCAAATATTCCTAAAAATAATAGCTTATATTTGTTCAGCTTATTCTTTTGTTTTGACACTGTGCTTTCCAAAAATTAAATGACTCATCTTTATAAGATCAATTCCAGCACTGTCTCCCCGACTTTATAGGTTACTTCTTGACATATATCCTATTTTATATTTTTATTTTATTTTATTTTATTTTATTTTATTTTATTTTATATCTTATTGTACAGGTGAGAAAACTGAGGCAATGAGAGACTGGGAAGCTTGTCCAAGTTCACAGACTTGGAAAATGGTGAGAGCTGGTATTGGAGCTCAAATGGGGCTAACCAGGTCCTATGCTACTAACTGCCACATTAATACCAGAGCAGCAGACTCCCTGAAGGATCTGTTGCTCTCTTTACACTGCGATAACAGACCACTCACCCCTGTAGTGCCCAACCTCTCTCTCAAGAAAAACCTATTTAGCATGCCTTCCATCCCAATACTAAAACAAGAGTTATATATTACGAAAGAATTTAATGCCTAATGCCAACCCTGCTCACAAAGTTATGTTTAGTTAAAAATGAAAAGCATGGGCATATGCAAAGATAAGTAACAATACAAAGAAATCCAAAATAAATCCATCTTATATTATAAATGTTTAGGAAAGAACTAAGTTGGAGCTATGGGAAGAGAATAACCATGAGGGACTATGAGAGAAAATTAAGATGGTGAATACAGGCAGAGATTACCTACAAGTGCAGGAACTGGTATGATTTAGGTAAGAGACAATAAAGAGAGCATAGCAGACCACACAGATGGTGTGAACAAATACTGGAGGAGAAGGAATTCATGAGATTTTCAGTTTGGGGTGAGGAGACCAGTTTAGCTATAGCCAGATCTCTATTATGGAAGAACAATGAGAAATACTATATGAGGTATGGGAACCCAGAGTGGAATGAGTGTTTGGCTAGAAGTTTTCTCCCTGTTCTTCAGCAAGCATATAACTTGGGACAAGAAGCATCCACAATGATATGAAAAACTGATCAACAATGAAACAAAAGCACTGAAAACTCGTTGCTTAATACTTTGTCTTATTAAACATTTTAATATTCATCATTCCATCTGATATTCTGAGTAATTCCTTGATACAAGTATTGTTGATTTCCCTGTGATCTATTATTTTAGGAATGAGAAAAACGGGAAATCAGAAACATTACCAGATTTACCTAGGGTCATCAATCTAGGAAGTAAGGAACAGGACTTGAATCCAAGTCTTCTGGTTTCAGGTAGGAACAACTAAAAAAACAATACTATGTTTCAGGGAAGAATGCAAGAAAGGGAAAGTCAAAGTTGATTCCAAGCAAATCAGACAATGGTATTTCCTGATTGAGAAGCATGTGGACAGATTTTTATAGTATCCCTTAGCTTTGAAGTTCTAAAGTAACAAAGCTCTGGGCTGCCTGTTAGTCTGATCGTCCCAAACTCCCTCATCATTTCAACCAGATGGTAATAATAACTTCCATCACCAGGGCTATAAGCAAACAAACAAAAGACATCAGAAAAAAATCTGTATTACAGGATGTTATTAAAAAATAAAATACCTGTGCCTCTGTGCTTAAAAACAAATTATTGCTATCTTGGGAATACTTCGATTGGATAGGATTTTTCAGTGTCTACTCCATGATCATTTTTCCTCCCCCAGGTAAGAGAAGGCAAAAAGGAAGAAACTCCAACCAACATATTTCAATAACAAAGTAGCCACAACCAATTCCCCATGGTGCTGGTAAGCAGCAAAGAAGCAATCAGAAGGAAGGGGAAAAGTTCAGCAGGAACCAGTCTAAACAATAGCAAGATGTAGTTTGACAAACAGGAGTCTGCTACAGCCGCTGCTTTGAGCGGCCATTTCCCCCTCAGAGTGACACTTTTCAATTATGAGATGGTAGTTGAGAGCATTCTGGGCTTATCTGCAGCTGGCTGCTATTTCATTGCCCCATTTTTTACACATGCCAGGAAAATGAACCCTTGTTTCTACAGCCACTCTTTGCCAAACAGTAATAGGAAATGGGTGATATAGGGTGTATTATATATATATATATATATATATATATATATATATATGTATATGGTGTAATAGGTGTCCACTATGTGCTGAAGTGATGGTCAGCAAAACTTCCTAGAGAAAAGATCCCTGATCTGATTTTGGCAGGGTTGATAAAGGGTAATGTTAGCTTTAAGATGAAATGAAAAGAATTTCAGACAGAAAAAGAATGAATGCACACTTTTTGAAAGCTTTAATAAGTAATGCATATTTACGAATTGGGTGTGCAATTTGGTGTGACCAGATCATAGTGTGCACCCTGGGAGTAAGAACAGAATTAGGAGAGAATTAGGAAGAGATGAGTAGATATAACCAAACACTTACCATTCTATAAACTACTTTTTAAGTTTATTTATTGAGAGAGAGAGAGCATGTGCAAATGGGGAAGGGGAAGGGGCAGAGAAAGAGGGACAGAATCCCAAATAGGCTGTGTGCGTCAGTGAGAAGCCCAACATAGGCCTTGATCTCATGAACTGTGAGATCATGACCTGAGACCAGAGCAAGAGTCGGATGCTTAACCAACTGAGCCACCCAGGCACCCTGATTCTATAAACTATTACTATTGATATATGATACATAAAACACTAATGAAACACAAGCAATTAATCTAGTGCTTAGAACACTGCCTTTCTCATAGTAAATATTTGTTAATTGAATTTTGTCAACTCTACAAATCTTATAATATCTGACTCATAGTAAAAATCCTGTTATGGAGATGGGCATTGAGGATATGTTCCTTGACTTCAAGAAGCTTATAATCTACTTAGAGAAAAATAAATAAATAAATAAATAAATAAAGAAATAAATATGCATCTGTACCACACAAAACTAAAGAATACAAATTAATATCCAAAAAATGGCAGGGGTAAAACAAATAACAATGGAGGAGAGGGAGACCCCTACTGGGTTGAGTCCCCATGGATAATATCTTAAAAAAGTACAGAGACCAAGAAGAACAAGTAGGAGTTAGAGAAGGGTTTACAGCTCTCAGGGTAAGAATGAATGAGGCATCAACCTTGGATGGGTCTACCATGCAAATGACGAACTGCAGAGACCAGGCTATTCAAATGGTGGGCGATTATTTGGACAAGAATAACCATCATTAAGTAAAAGAAAATGCATTTGCTTTGGAAGGAAAGGTTTTAGATTTGAGCTTCTTATCTTGAGCCACTTACTATGTGTCTTAGAGGCCAATTATTCACCCCTTCTTGGAATAGACAGTGCTTTATCTGCCTACCAACTCACCCTTCTTGTAAAGTTTGCTTCTTCTCACATTCGAACTAGATTATTGCACAGAGTGCCATACCCACAAGAGTTTTTTTTTCATATTTTCATATATTTCTTTCTCTATTGTTTTATTCAAGTATAATTAACCGTATAATATTAGTTGCAGGTGTACAATATGATTCAACAATTCTACACATTTCTCCATGATCACCAACATAAATGTACTATTAAACTCCTCTACTCCACCCACTTCAACACATCGCCCCGCTGGCAACCACCAATTATTTGTTTGTTTTGTGTATTTAAGAGTCTGTTTTTTGGTTGTCTCTTTTTTTTGTTGTTGTTCATTTGTTTTGTTTCTTAAATCCCACATATAAGTAAACCATATGGTATTTGTCTCTCTCTAGCTTATTTCACTTAGAATTGTACCCTCGATCCATCTGTGTTGTTGCAAATGACAAGACTTTCATTGTTTCTAATGGCTGAATAATATTCCATTGTGAATACACACACACACACACACACACACACACACACACACACACCGCGTCTTCCTTATCCATTCCTCTATCCATGGATGCTTGAGGTCCTTCCTTATCTTGGCCATTGTAAATAATGCTCGAATAAACACAGAGGTGCATTTGTCTTTTCGAATTAGTGTCTTCATTTTCTTTGGGTAGATACCCAGTAGGTGAACTACTGGATCATATGGTAATTTTAAAAAAAATTTTTGAGATGGGGTGTGGGAGGGAGGGGAGGGTGGGTGATGGGTATTGAGGAGGGCACCTTTTGGGATGAGCACTGGGTGTTGTATGGAAACCAATTTGACAATAAATTTCATATATTAAAAAAAAATTTTTTTTGAGGAACATCCATTCCATTTTCCACAGTAGCTGCACCAAATTACACACCCAATAACAATGCGTGAAGGTTCCTTTTTCTGCACATTCTAACCAACACTTGTTTCTTCTGTTTTTGATTTTAGCCACTCTAACAGGTGTGAGGTGATATAGCATGTGGTTTTAATATGCATTTCGCTGATGATTAATGATGCTGAGCATCTTTTCATGTGTCTGTTAGCCATCTGAATGTCTTATTTGAAAAAAAGTGTCTATTCAGGTCCCCTGACCATTTTTAATTAGAATATTTAAGGGGTTTTTGGTGTTGAGGTCTCACATTTAGGTCTTTAATTCATTTTGAGTTTATCTTTGTGTATAGTGTAAGAAAGTGGTCCAGTTTCCTTCTTTTGCCATGTAGCCTTCCAGCTTTCCCAACACAATTTGTGAAAGAGACTGCGTTTTTCCCATTGTATATTATTGTCTCCTTCATCATAGATTAACATACCATAAAAGTGTGAGTTTATTTCCGGGCTCCCTATTCTGTTCTATTGATATACATGTCTATTTTAACGCCAGTACCATATCGTTTTGATTACTATAGGTTTGTAGTATATCTTGAAATCTAGGATTGTGGCACCTTAGGCTTTGTTATTTTTCAAGATTGCTTTGGCTATTTTGGGTCTTTTGTGGTTCCATACACATTTTAAGATTATTTGTTCTAGCTCTGTGAAATATGTTGTTGATATTTTGATAGAGATTGCATTAAATGTGTAGATGGCTTTGAGTAGTAAGCACATTTTAACAATATTGGTTCTTCCACTTCATGAGTATGAAATATCTTTCATTTGTTTGTGTCATCTTCAATTTTTTTCAATGTTTTGTACTTTTTGCAGCACAGATCATTTGCCTCCTTGGTTAAATTTATTCTTAGTTATTTTATTAATTTGGTGCAATCATAAATGGGATTATTTTCTCAAATTTTCTTTCAGCTACTTCATTATTAGGGTATAAAAATGCAACAGATTTCTGTATATTAATTTTGCATCCTGAGACCTTACTGAATTCAGTTAACAGTTCTTATAGTGTTTTGGTGGAGTTTCAGGGGTTTCTATATGTAGTATCATGTTGTCTGCAAATAGTGAAAGTTTTACTTGTTTACCAATTTGGATGCCTTATTTATTCCTTGTTGTGGCTAGGACTTCCAGTACTATGTTGAATAAAAGTAGTGAGAGTGGACATTCGTCTCTTGTTCCTGACCTTAGAGGAAAAGTTTTCATTTTTTCCCCATTAAGGATGATGATGTCAGCTGTGCGTTTTTCATAGATGGTCTTTATTATGTTGAGATATGTTCCTGATAAGCCTATTTTGTTCAAAGTTTTTATCATGCATCGATGTTGTACTTTGTCAAATACTTTGTCTGCATCTACGGAGATGATCATATGGCTTTTATTCTTTCTCTTATTAATGTAATGAATCGCATTGATTGATTTGTGAATACTGAGCCATACTTGCATCCCTGAAATAAATCCCACTTGATTGTAGCGAATGATTATTTTAAGTGTGTTGTTGGATTCAGTTGCTAATATTTGAGAACATCTGAGACTTTTTGCATCTATGTTCATCAGAGATCCTGGCTTATAGGTTTTTTGTTTTGGGGGGCAGTGTCTTGGTATCAGGGTAATGCTGGCCTTTGGAATACATTTGGAAACTTTCCTTCCTCTTCTATTTTTTTGGAATAGTTTAAGTAAATAGGTATTAAATCTTTATTTTTTAATTTTTTTTAACGTTTATTTATTTTTGAGACAGAGAGAGACAGAGCATGAACGGGGGAGGGTCAGAGAGAGGGAGACACAGAATCCAAAACAGGCTCCAGGCTCCGAGCTGTCAGCACAGAGCCCGACGTGGGGCTCAAGCTCATGGACCGCGAGATCGTGACCTGAGCCGAAGTCGGCTGCTCAACCGACTGAGCCACCCAGGTTACCCTATTAAATCTTTAAATGTTTGGTAGAATTCACCTGGGAAGCCTGGACTTTTATTTGTCGGGTTTTTGTTTGTTTAATTATTGATTCAATTTCATTGCTAGTAAGTGGTATGTTCAAATTTTCTATTTCTTCCTAATTCAGTTTTAGAAGGTTATATGTTTCTAGGAATTTATCCATTTCTTCTAAGTTGTCCAATTTGCTGGCATATAATTTTTCATAATGTTTTCATAATCTTTTGTATTTATCTAGTGTCAGTTGTTGTTTCTCCTTTTTCATTTCTGATATTATTTGAGACCTGTCTCTCTCTTTTTTTTTTTTTTTGATGTGTCTGGTTAAGGGTTTATCAATTTTGTTGATTTCTTCAAAGAACCAGCTCCTGTTTCATTGTTCTGCATTTTCACTTAGTCTCTATTTCATTTATTTCTGTCCTGATCTTAATTATTTCCTTCCCTTCCACCGACTTCAGGCTTCATTTATTCTTTTTCTAGCTCCTTATGTACAAGGTTAGGTTGTTTACTTGTGATTTTTCTTGCCTCTTGATGTAGGCCTGTATTGCTACAATCTGCAGTCTTATAACAGCTTTTGCTGTATCTTAAAGATTGTAGAATATTGTTTTTTTTCTTTTTTCATTTTTATGTGTCTCTATGTATTTTTAATTTCCTCTTTGGTTTCATGGTTGGCCCATTCGTTGTTTAGTGGCATGTCATTTAGCCTCCATGTTTTTGTGGTCGTTCCAGATTTTTGTTTTCTTATGGTTGATTTCTAGTTTCATACTGTTGTGGTTGGAAGAAGTGCATGATATAATTTCAATCTTTCTGAATTGATTGAGATTGTTTTGTGGCCTAACATTTGATCTATTCTGGAGAAAGCTCTATGTGCTCTAGGAAACAAAATATGTATTCCACTGTTTTGGGATGGAATATTCTGAATATATCTCTTAGGTTCATCTGATCTAATGTGCCATTCAAAGTCACTGTTTCCTTCTTAATTTTCTGTCTAGATTATATATCCATTGATATAAATAGGCTGTTAAAGACGCCTACTATTATTTCATTACTGTCAATTTCTTTTTTTTATGTCTGTTAGTAATTGCTTTCTGTATTTAGGTGTTCCCATGTTGGGTGCATAGATATTTACATTGTTATATCCTCTTGTTGAATTGTTCCCTTTAACATTATGTGATGTTCTTCTCTGTCTCTTGTTAATAGTCTTTTATTCTATTTTGTCCAATATAATTTTATTACCCCAGCTTACTTTTTGCTTCCATTTGACTGATAAATGTGTTTCCATCCTTTCACTTTCAATCTGCATGTGTCCTTAGGCCTGAAATGAGTCTCTTGTAGACAGCATTTAGATGAGCTTTGCTTTTATATACATTCAGTTACTCTATGTCTTTTGATTAGAACATTTAGTCTATTCACATTCAAAGTAATTATTGATAGGTATGTACTTATTTTATGTTTATCTTTATAGTTATTCTCTGTTCCCCTCTTTTCTTGCTCTCTTCCTTTGTGGTTTGATGGCTTTCTTTAGTGATATGCTTGGATTACTGTCTCCTTATTTTTTGTGTATCTATTACAGATTTTTTTTATTTGTGGTTATCAATAGGCTCATATATAATATCTTATGTATATAAGAGTCTGTATTAAGTTCATGGTCACTTAAATTTGTGCCCATTCTAAAAGCACTAAATTTTTACTCTCCCTTCCCTGGTTTTATGTGTGTGATGTTATACTTTACAACCTTTTATTTTGTGAATCCCATGACTGATTTTTATAAATATAATTGGTTTTACTGCTTTTGTGCTTTAACTTCCATAATGATTTTACAAGTGATTAATCTATTACTTTTATTACGTTTTTATTTACTTGTAATTCTTTTCACAATTTTCTTTCTCCTGATTATGACCTTTTCTTTCCATTCAAAGAATTCCTTCTAATATTTCTTGTAAGGTTGGCTTAGCAACGTGAATTCATTAATTTTTGTTTGTCTGGGAAAATATTTATCTCTCCTTCTATTCTGAATGGTAGTCTTGCTGGGTAGAATATTCTTTGTTGCATGTTTTTTGTTTCAGCACTTTGAATACATAACACCACTTCCTTCTGTCCTGAATAAGTTTCTGCTAAAAAATCAGTTGATATCCTTATGGGGTCTCCCTTCCATGTAACTACTTTCTTTTCTCATACTGTTTTCAGAATTCTCTCTTTATCATTACTTTTTTTTGCCATTTGAATTATGTGTCTTGGTGTCGACTTCTTTGGGTTGATTTTGTTGGGGGTTTTCTGTGCCTCCTAGATCTGGATGTATGTTTCCTTTCTTTGATAAGGTAAACTTTCAGCTATTATTTTTTTCAAGCAAATTTTCTGTCCCCTTTTTCTCTTTCTATTCCCTCTGGGATCCCTATAATGTGAACATTATTACACTTGATGTTGCTGAGTCCCCTTAACCTATTCTTATTTTTTATCCTCCCCCCCCCCCACCTTTTCCTGTTCATCTTGGTTGCTTTCCATTACTCTATCTTCCAGGTCAATGATCCATTCCTCTGCCTCCTCTAATGTACTATTGATTCTGTCTAGTGTATTTTTAATTTCAGTCATTGAGTTCTTCATCTCTGATTGGTTCTTTTCTGATATTTTCTAGCTTTTTTTGAATGTCTCACTGAAATCCTCTACTCTTTTCTCAAATTGAGTATCTTTATAACCATTACTTTGAATTCTTTATTTGCCATATTGCTTATTTCCATTTCATTTAGTCCTTTTCTGTGGTTTTGCCTTGTTATTTCATTTGGGACATATTCCTCCAGCTCCTTGCTTTGTATAACTCTCTGTGTTTCTTTCCATTTATTAGGAAAGTCAGTTATGTTTCCTGATCTTGAAAGGAGTGGCCTTATGAAGAAGAGATCCCTATTACAAAATGTCCCCTATGCTTCAATCCAGTCAGCTGCAGTGGGCCTCTTTTCCTATTGTGGGCTGGGTTTGGTACCTGTGCTCTTAAGAGGCCAGTCTGATACTGCCACGGGCTTCTAGTTGGGCCATGTCTGAGATGGTGACAAACCAGATGGCTGCTCATGGTCCATCTGTTGGAGCTTCAGTACCACTGACCTACTCTGGCCCCTGCAAGGCTTTTGTTGGTGAGTGGGTTCAGAAGTTAGACCAGATGCCTACCCCCAAGCCTTCTGCTGGGGCTACACATGCATTGATTGCCAGGGCACTCTCTATGCACTGAGTTATAAAGTTTGGCTGCTGGAACTCCAAGTGTACTGGTGTGCGTGGTTATCTTCCACTGAGCCCAGGGCTGGAGTGTCTTTGGAGTGGTTCTGGTCCCTGCTGGGGTTACTTACAGGATGTGATGTGGAAGAATCTGTTTTGTATGGACTCTGCTGAGTGGGGTAGGTTTGACTGGGCAAGTCAGCAGGAGAATGCAGGTGGTGTTAGCAAGACAGGTGGAGAGTATACATGCTAAATCCTATGAGTGTCCAGCTATCAGGGCTGGGGTAGTAGGGGGAGGGGAAGAATTGGCATCTGCCAGCACTTTTGTTCTGAGAGAAGTCTCCTAAAGATCTGTGTTCCTCCAGCATGCCTTCTGAGATTAGTAAACAAATCTTCACATATACCCCAGGCACTTTTCAAACTGATACTTTTATGCTCTAACATGGAGAAGTTGCTTGTTATTGTCTAAGGGCTGGAACTCAGTTACCTACCACCCTCCACATCTCTCAGAACCAAACCCACTGATTTTTAAAGTTCATGAAGTCCCACTGGTTGTAAAAACTCATGAAGTTAAGCCCCACTGTTTTTCAAAGCCAAATGTTATGGGGATTCGTCTTCCCAGTGTAGGTCCCCGCTGCTTAGGGTGCCTGGGGTGGGGTCTATTCCTTCTCTTTCTCAATGCTTGTGATGTCTCTCATATTTTTGGTTAGTCTTGCAGTGAGTTTGGTTCTCAAACATGCCTTTGACCCTTATATCCTTTTTGCAGCAGCCTCCTCTCTACAATTAAACTGGAAAGCCTATACAGCTAGTCTTCAAGTCATTTTCTGGGTTAGCTGCATGGATATGGCTGTTACCTATGTGTGTCTGTAGGACAAGGTGAGTTTAGATCCTCTTGCTCTGCCATCTTCCCAGAAATCTCAAATTCTTAATTGTTTTATCCCACCCTTCAACCATTGGCCACATTGACTGTACAGAAATGAGCATCCTATCCAAACTGGGCTAACCAGAGTCCTTTCCAGGGAATTTATGTTCCTATTGCATTAGGGAAAGAGTCTGTCTTCTTTTTGTGATGTGAGTTACAAGATGTAAAGGTAGAGAGCTGTCAGCACTTATGTTTTAACAATATTGAGGTAGTTGTTTTGCAATGACAGAGAATAAATATAATATGCGGAAAGAAGCCAAGGCAACAGGTAGATACAGACCTAGTGGGAGTGAATTCCCTGAGTTTTGTTGACTCTGACACCAAGATTTATCTATTTCTTTTTGTGGTATGTGTGTCTCTACTTTTGTTTGATACTGTGAGATCCTTCCAATAAATCCTCCATGTTGTCTAAGTTAGCACAAGTCAAGCTTCTTTCTGTCTCTGTAACCAAAAGAATCCCAACTAACACATTTCTAAAGAATGTCCTCATTCCTAAGACAGAGGTAGCAACCCTTCATTTAAATAGGCTTTTGAGAACTGAATGAATGTGATGAGAATAGCACACAAAACACAAATAAGATGCCATTTTTATTATTATTGAAGAGAAGAGTAGGTAGTTTGGCCTCACTAGAGTGTGGTATTTCTGGATGGAGAAGACTGACTCTGTTAGAAGATGAGGTGAGGTTTACTATGCTACTAAATGTTATTTTGCTGGAGGGTCCAGAAGCATGCACATTTGGTTTTCAAACAGTAACCTTTCTCCATAATAATTTCAAAGCACAGGTGTGTGTGTGTGTGTGTGTGTGTGTGTGTGTGTGTGTGAGAAATAGGAAGCCTGTGTGCCTGGGTGGCTTAGTTGGTTAAGTGTTTGACTCTTGATTTTGGCTCAGGTCATGATCTCATGGTTGGGAGACTGAGTCCTGTGTCAAGATTAAGTACAGACTGTAGAGCTTGATTGGCATTCTCTCTCTCTGTCCCTCTCTCTCTCTGCCCCTCTCCCACTCATGCTCTCTCTGTCTCAAAATAAATAAATACACCTTAAAATAGGAAGCTGAACTACAATGTAAATATTAGCCTGCTGACAGTAATCCTCAATGAAGAACTCTCATGTAAAAAGTGATAGCATATCACTCAGTTTCAAGTCCAAAATAAGGTCTACTCCCACCCAAAGCATAATTTTTTCTAGTACTGGCCATCACCCAAGGAGAAGAACATCTTAGCAGGTATGAGTAAAAATAAATGGAAAATGGTAACTAAACAACTGATACTGAAGTCTTGGCCATAGAAAAGCAAGAGAGAACAGCTCACTCTTGGACTGCTAGTGATCCCACCTACTAGTAAACAAGACTCCATCATTCACACTCCAAAGAACTATCCCCATCGTGTTACTCTGCTGTCCCATAAAGAGGGGCACGGACACACTTTGCTTCATGTCACTGCAGTGCTCTCCTGCCAAGATCCTTGTCAAGATGTATATCCTGTCCTCTCCCAGTTGACCTTATATTTGTTGATTTTTACATTCCAATTTCTCCATTTGACACCTTAAGAATCATGATAGCTTGCCTTCCTAATCTCTTAGAGAATTAAGAGGTAAATCATTTACTTATTAGTGAGATTAATTATTTAGCATACAGTAAGTACTTAATAAATATAAATTTGTCTTCCAATAGAAATGTGACACTAAAGATGGCATTAAAATGACTTCCTGGGGAGCCTGGGTGGCTCAGTTGGTTAAGTGGCCAACTCTTGATTTTGACTCAGGTTATGATCTCACTGTTTATGGGATCAAGCCCTGTGTCAAGCTCCATGCTGACAGCATGGGGATTCTCTCTCTCCCTCTCTCTCTCTCTCTTTCTCTCTTTCTCTCTCTCTCTCTCTCTCTCTCTCTCTCTCTCTCCCCCTCCACTGCTCAAACACACTCTCTCTCTGTGTGTCTCTCAAAATAAAATAAACTTAATAAAAATTTAAAAAAATAAAATAAAATGACTTCTTCCTAATTAGTTTTGTTCCATTTTAGGTCACAAAAATTAGAGTTGGATATAGGAGTTTTAGTTTTCTCTCAATTTTGCCATTGGTTTAAAATACTTGCAACTATAAGCAACAGATAATAGCATGTCTATTAACTTTAGTGTTCTGGGCTGAGACAGAGAAAATTATGTAACCAAGAGACATAGTTCAGACTGTAATTATGATTATTATTAACTGTAATAATAGATCATAATAGCATCTGCTAACAACACCACCGGAACTCTTGCCTAGGTCTCATTAATCTGGACCTTACTAATTTGCAGTATGTACTTATTTGACAATGGTTATACAAAAGTTCTCCAGAACATCATCTCTGAGTTTAATTTTTAATGTAATTCTAAAAATATTTGGTAAAAGCATGATTGTCTAGCATGGAGTTAAGTTCAAATGTAGTAATTTAAAGAGTCTCTAGGCTACAAAGACAGGCTTACCTGAATTTAAATCCTATAACTGTCACATTCATATTTGTGTGACTTTGGCTAAATCTCATTTTTTTCATTTGTAAAATGTATATAATGATGATTGAGCTGTTATAATTCTTATAAAGTCTGTGATACAAACATGCAATAAACACCTAATACTGTTATCATTTTTATCACTCTTGTCAATAACAATGATGATGAATAAGTCAGAACATGTATTTAACACAGATATAGAAGAAGAGAATAATTATGATTTCATAGAGTAAAATACTGTAGTAAAAATATTTACATAGTGTTGCGAGATCATAAACAAGTTTCCAATTAATGCTATACGAAGAGGTAAGGAGAGGAGTTGCTATCCGGGTAGTTGAAGCAGTATTTTTTCTCTGGTGTATAAGGAGATAAAGTGATTCAAGGCATAAAAAAGAATATGTATCATTCCAGAAAATATAACAATCTGGTGTCATGAAGTCAAAGGTTATCATAAAGATAAAATTCTAAAGACAGGCAAAAGGAAGAACTTACTGAATACATTAACAAAATAAACACTTCCCCCACCCCCAGGTTCAAAGCATTTAAGATGCTTTTAAAAACCCTAACAGAATAATTTTAAAACCTGTGAACTGTGATAATCATACATCTGGTCTACTTATTAACAATTATTTTAAGCCTTGGTACACTGCTAGCAATGAATTTATACTATAGTCTCCAAATGTATTTATTTGAAACAACTCATCAGTTTATTTCTTTTTCTTCTTTTGTTTTCAATATGAGACAAGAGTTACGGTATACCCCTCGTTACCTGAGAAAGAAGACAGCAGCCCATGTAACTACTGCTTTGTTATTATTATTATTTTTTAACATGTTTCTCAGTTTTATTGAAGTAAAATTATAAGATATCTCAAGTGTACAACATACTGTTGTGATGTAAATAAACCTTGTGAAAATGATCCCCCCATTGAGTTAATTAACACATTCATCACCTCACGTATTTACCTTGTGTATGTGAGATATACAACACAGTGCTATGAACTATAGCTACCACGTTATACATTAGATCCTCACACCTTATTCATCTTAGAATTAAAAGTTTAAATGTTTCATTTCTTTAGAGTAATCTTCTCCCATTTGTCTGGGTTAGTGAGATTTGACTACTGAAATCACCATAAAAGACAGACAAATTATAAATCACTTTGAGTAAGTTATTTAACTTTCTGTAGCTCCGTTTTCTCAGCTTTACAATGGAGATCATAGTATATATCTAATCCACCTCACAGAAATGAACAGGGGTTAGTCTAAATCATTGTTTATGTGACCACATACTTCTATATAATTTGAGAGCATACCCCTCATCAAAATCTCCCTTACTTCCCTAGAGACTGACACATAATTGGTGGTTCATAAATGTAATATGGAATAAATGGAAGTAGGTCTGTAGTAGAAACGGCATACAGTGCTATATAAATGTAAGTTATTATTATGTTGAAAAACATCATCAAGGCAGCCTCCTTTGTAGAACATTGAAAAAAATAATACAAATATCCATAAAGAACAAAGAAATATCGGAAAGAATCCAGTATTTCCCATCTGCATAAAGTGTACATTAGATAACAAATGGCCATTTCCTTCCATATTGTCTCTAAGAATGACTCAGTCCTCAAGGCTTAGAGTAGTTCTATGCCCAAATGCAGTCCAAAAGAAAACTGAAGGATTGTGTTTGGACTTATGCTAAGTACATCTGTGGTCCAAATCAACTACTAAATAATGCCTGACTCCATCGAGGGAGACTTCAACTGTCTCAAACAAGGAAACTTAACAACACAGCCAAGTCTCTTCCATTGTTGTAGTAAGAGAAAATACCAAAAATGACAAGAGAACAAAACCATACTCACACCTTGAATGATAAATAGTTTGATGGGAATGGATTGGAGGAAAACACCTTCATGAAGTACCACACCACCACACTACTGTGACAAGCCCAAAAGAAAGGTATCCTTATGTCCATTTCAAACATGAGAAAAGTAAGGTGAAGAGAGGTTAAGTAACTGTTTAAAGTCTTACACAGGCAAAGCTAATATTTCAATTGCCACTTTATTCCGATTCCCTTTTCTTTTTTCTTCAACAGCTTTTCCAAAGCATCTTTTTCATAACTTAAAACTTATATGAAAAGAGTTGCTGGATAAAATAAATTTAGGAAACTATGTTAATTCAAGTTGGACAGCCTTAATTATGATAATCTGCATTGAGAGTTTCCAAGATGGAAATATAGAAAGTATAACCTCATAACATATTTTTCAACAGTGCCCTCTTTCTTTTCTTCTTCTTTCCTTCAAAATCCTCACAAAGATACACAGCCACCTGTATTTATTCATTTATTCACTCATTCAAAAATATTTATCAAATGACTATTATATAATATAAACTTGGGGATAAAAAAATGGGTAAGATTTACATCATAAACAAGTGTGTTAGTCAATAATGAGTAAAAATTCACAATCTGCCAGATAGTGTCAAGACAGCATTGGGTTTACTGATTCTGTCCCCTGGAGTATTTGTGGGTGGAAAACAATAAAACAAGAAATTATAATTATATATAATATGTACTATTTGTTCATTCAATGAATACTTATTGAACATTTACTCTGTGTCAAGCACTAGGACTATCAGAAAACAGTGGTCAATATGTCACAGATTATCTCCTGCCCTTATGGAATTTATATTCAGGTGGGTAGACAGAACATAAAAAAAATGTTTTTTTCAATTTTTTTTTAGTTTTTTAATGTTTATTATTGAGAGAGAGATAGAGACAGAGACAGAGACAGAGCATGAGAGGGGGTGGGACAGAAAGCGAGGGAGACACAGAATCCAAAGCAGGCTCCAGGCTCTGAGCTGTCAGCACAGAGCCCAATGCGAGGCTCAAACTTATGAATTGTGAGATTGTGACCTGAGCCGAAGTTGGACACTTAACCAACTGAGCGACCCAGGTGCCCCCGAAATATATGTTTTAAAGGGGTAAGAAAGAGCAGAAAAATAAAGGATAAGGAGTAGGTAAAAAGGGTAGGGGTTATAATCATAAAGGCCTCAATGAGGAGGTAAAAAATTTATTCTTCAGTAATAAGAAGTTGTTAGCCATATCCAACACTAATTCAGAGAGGTAGGAGGTAGACAGAGTTCAGTTTATACAATCCCGCAAATTTTGATAAAGAATTTGGGCTTTCTTCAGTGTTCAATGGGAAAGCACTAAGATATTTTAAAGCAAAGAGAGTAACAGAATCTGACTCACATTTTCAAATAATCATTCATGCTTATGAATAATGTACTGGTGGGGCTCCTGGTTGGCTCAGTCAGTTAAGTGTCCGACTTCAGCTGAGGTCATGATCTCATGGTTTGTGAGTTCGAGCCCCACATCAGGCTCTGTGCTGACAGCTCGGAGCCTGGAGCCTGTTTCGGATTCTGTGTCTCCCTCACTTTTTGCCTCTTCCCTGCTTGCACTCTGTCTCTCTCAAAAATAAACATTAAACAACAACAAAAAAGAATATATGGGAAGTGCCCAGGAATGAACCAGGTGGTCAGCTAAGAAGCAAAACTGTGAAAAGGAAATGATTGCCTGTGCTAGCATGGCCATGATGGAAGTGGAGAAAAGTGGATGAATTCAGGACATATTTTAAATAAGGCAAGATAACATGGTGAAGGATTGTACTGAGAAAAGGATGGGACACTCAGGGAAAAGGAAATATCAAGATGGACTCCCAGATTTCGGGCTTGAGCACAGTTGGGAATAACATATACAGAGATGCGAAAGAAGGCTAAGGTAATAGAAATAGAAGTTACGAAGGCCGTTAGTTGGGTTATCTGAATACCTGCATATGAGCTGTGCAACTGTCAATGAAGACTTTTCAATGGAAGTAATTCAAGAGACACCAGGAGAATGAGCAGGAGTCAGGACATGGTGCAACTTACCAACCTGGACAGGGTGTCCTTGACAGTTGTTAAAAGCCTGTGTCCTGGAATGACCACAAAGAATCTGGTGATTTAGAAGGAGGCTCAGTGTGGCCCTTATAACATTAAGTAAAAAAGTGGGGGCGCCTGGGTGGCTCAGTCGGTGAAGCGTCCGACTTCGGCTCAGGTCATGATCTCGCGGTTTGTGAGTTCGAGCCCCGTGTGGGGCTCTGTGCTGACAGCTCAGAGCCTGGAGCCTGCTTTGGATTCTGTGTCTCTGTCTCTCTCTGCCCCTCCCCCACTTGTGCTCTGTCTCTCTATCAAAAATAAATAAATAAAATGTAAAAAAAAGTGGGAGGAAGAAGGAGTCTGGGGTGGAGGTGGGGGCAGGGAAGGAGATGAACAATGAGTGTGCTACACTGGACAGGAACCAGTTCAAAAAGAGCCTTTTACAATATGCAGGGTTTTTATCCTAATGAAAATGGGAAGATATTAAAGTGTATTAAGTGTGGGAATGGCAGTATTCATCTAAACTTTTAGAAGAATCACTCTAAATGATTTAAGAAAAATTAATTATAGTGAGCACAAGAATATGACTGTGTGTTCCAAATGTGTTCAAAATGGTGCACTTTAGGTAACAATGACCCCTTTAAGAGAAAACAAAATTTCAGATTAGCTTAATGGGATATGAACATAATTTTCATGGAAAGACACTGCTGGATCCAATATTAAAGAAAGGATAAAGGGTGAAACCCTTCAGTGAAAGGCAAAACACAGGATATGAATATCTATGACTAATCTCTGCCATTCTACAGATTGGAATGGTTTGCTTGGATTGTTTGGGATAAACGATTGACTTCAGGAATTTACCAGGGCTCTCATCTCTCAATGGCTTCAGTTATCCTCCTCCATTATGAATGTTTGTAACATTTCTTCATCTTGTACCTTATTTTTTAAAGGGAAATAAAGGTTTATTTCTATCACCTATGTTTCCTGTTACGGTTGATTTGGGGTGATTTCCTAAAAGAAGTTAAAATAACATAACAAGTTCACAATGTTTTTTTCTAGATAAACTGCATCTAAAATCCCTGTCAGATGGCAGATTCTGGCCTTCTTCCTCCAATATGTCAAGATATGTTCTGGAATATGAATATTTTAGATTGTTTGATTTCGCTTTGTATATTTCTATGAAAATTTAAAATCTCTTATGCCCCTTTGTTACTCAAAGATAATTAACTAAGATTTATTTATTTATTTATATTTCAGAGAGAGAGAGTGTGTACATGTACATGCACAGAGCAGGGGTGGGGGACAGGGGCAGAGAGGGTGAGAGAGAGAGAGAGAGAGAGAGAGAGAGAGAGAGAGAGAGAATATCTAAGGCAGGTTCCAAGCTCAGCATGGAGCCTGACGTGGGGTTCTATCCAAAGACCATGGAATCAGACCTGAACAAAAATCAAGAATCAGACCCTCAACCAACCAAGCCACCCAGGAGCCCCATTAAGGTTTATTTTAACAAACTAATGAGCCCATTTCCAATAACAGCAGCCCTACTTGGTATCTCCAATAGGGCCACAGAATAGAAGGGAGGCTTTATAAGAACAAATGAAAAGTCTAACAATCCTTCCTCCTCTCTGGTAAAGGGGAATGAGCATGATTGGGAGCTAGAGGCAAGAACTGTATGTACATTTAATGGTGATATACCATTTTTAGACCCAATTATGCAAATTCATCCTGGAATATTGTGAGTGAGGGATGGGTGATCATTTTCCCCACTACCACCCACACACATACACACACTGGGATTTATAGCAATTATGTCAATTGTCCTATTTATGGTACTTGACACATTTAATGTAAGAAAGGGACAATGCATTCCATTACTTCTTATTACAATGCAGCATGGTGATGAATGGTATAATAGTGATGATAATTAAAATGTGTTGTGCATACTTAAACATGAGATTCAAGGTTTGAATAAGTACCTATTATCCTGGCCCTTTTTCTCTATCTTGTCTTGTAAAGAAAGACTCAATATCTTCCTCTGCTTGTCTGCAATTACTTAGGTGGCTAAGAAGAACACTCATATTACCTGGAGTTGATTCCCCTTTGTGCAATTCTTTCTTTCTCTTTCTACTCTTTGTGGGACCTCTGAGTGCCCTAAAAATCTCTATCTTTAGCTCTAGCTGCTGACAGTTCTTCAAGCAGAGGCCCCTGCATTCTAGCATCTTCAAAAGTCATTAGATTCAAATTGTCATAAAAACAGTGGGGAATACTCTTAAGGTTCTGAATGTTAATTTGCTTTCTTCTTACTTCACTATACCTGTTCTTGTTCTGTGACCAAGGCCTCTTCAATATAAATCAGCTGCCCTAAATTTTTATAGAAGGCAGAATAGACTGGGGAAACCTGGCGAATCACTCAAACTACCTCAACATGCATCTCCTCCTTTACCAAATGGGAATGATGTTAACTGCCCTGATGTACACACAAGACTATGGTAGAGACAAACAGGTTAAGAAATTAATCTCTCTCTCTCTCTCTCTCTCTATCATAAAGTGTAAAATATTATACATTATTATATAGGCTTCGGATGAAAGCATAAGATTCATGTCAATATGGCACTTGAGAGTCAACAAAGCATTTTAACATAAAGTATTTTTTCAATTTTACAACAGTGTATGTATCAAATTTTATACATTTTATAAAAGAGGAAATTTAACTCTAATAAGCCCAACGTCATGCTATTAAATGACTAATTTCCTATTGGGATCTAGTATTTCTAGGTTTCGACAAAGGAGGTGCCACAAATTCGTATTTCTCTTCTGGGCAAAAGAGACAAAGGCATAAAAAACTAAAAGAGAAAAGAAAATCATATTAAAAGAGGTAATGTAGTACAATAGTTAAAAGCAGAGTCAGACTAAGTTTGGTCTTCCTGCTGCCTGGCATCTTATCACTGATGCTGCCCCAGAGTCATCCTATTCTTTTATGTGACTTTTTCTACCTTTTCTCTTCATCTCCAGCCTCCAAAGCTCTCTGAGACCATGCTCAGTCTCTACCAATGATTTTGCATCTTATTCCACTGAGGAAATGACAGTAATTAGAAGAGAATTTCCATAAGCTCCCATCTCCCTGTCAAGCATGTGTCTGTATTCTCTGATCACCCCCCCATCTAAATTAATATTTAAACCATAACATTATTCCCTAGTGTTTCTTCTGCTGTCCATGCTCCTGTCTCAAACCAACTCCTCTTGTCTGCCGGCCCCCATCCTTCCTCACCTACTTGAAAACATCATTTCTTCCCTTTCTGTAATATCGCTCCTTTTTCTTGTCTCTTAGGTCATTTTTTAAATTTTATTTATTTATTTTGAGAGGTGGGCAGAGAGCAGGGGAGGTGCAGAGACAGAGGGAGAGAGAGAGAGAGTTCCAAGCAGGCTCAGAACCATCAGTGAGGAGCCCGACCTGGGGCTGGATCTCACGAACCATGAGATCATGACCTGAGCCAAAATCAAGAGTTGGACTCTTAACTAAGTCACCGAGGCACCCCCTCCTAGGTCATTTTTATCACCACACAAACATGCTTGAGTAAAACAACTGAGGAAGGAAAAACAATCTCTTGACTCCTTATACCCTCTTCCTTTATGCCCTATTCCTCTGCTTCCTTTTACTACAAAATTACCTAAAAGTCTCATCTATACCCTGTCTCCAATCCCTTTCTCCCATTAACTTTTGAAATGTTCCAGTTACTCATGAGCACTAAAACTGCTCTTATCAAGGTCAGCAATGATATCCATACTGTAAAGTTCAATAACCAATTCTTATGGAAGGGATTTTTGTATGTTGTGTTCAATGCTATATTCCAAGATGCTAAGTACTGATATATGGACAGTGCTCCACAAACACTTAGTGAATGAATAAATGTATAAAGAGCAGACTTGGTTTTTAATCCAGCTTTCCCCACCTTCTTGTTATATGCCATTGGAAGTTCCCTAATCCTCCCTAAGCCTTCATTTCATCATTGAAATAGGGATAATAATAATGACCTCTCAGGGATATTACAAAGGGGAAATGAAATAATGAATGTATATTAGTGGCAAATAGAAAGTGCTTTGTTGTTACAGGTCTTTTTCAAATGGTGCATTATTCATTATTTGTAGCAAGGCTGATTAATAAAGTGGGAGGTTCCTGAGGATGTTTCAAATGCTTAAAAAGTTTGCTCTGAGGGTAAAACAACAAATTACATAACAGTTTTATTGGTTTGTTTGCAGCTGGAATTTCTTGATGAGGCTGGGACCTCCCAAACATAACTGTTGAACATATTGAGCAAGCAAGTGTCTCCAAGGTAAGACAATGGGAAGCTCACTGCATCATTATCTTGTGTGATTGCTAAATCTAGAAAAATAAAACACATTGCCCATTAAGACTTCCTAAGGGTGCAGTGTGGAAGAGAAGTATGTAATTCATTCCAAATGGGTGATGACTGCTGAGGTCTTACTCATTTAACAGCCTAGAAAGTGTGTTCTGTCAGCAATCCATGTCATCAATGGATTTCAGTGAAATTCCCTGGTCTTTAATTAGTGGAGCTGATGACCTTTCAGAGGTCAACTTGTGTAACCAAGGCTCTTGATTGGTGATCTTACTGTTTCTATTAAGGCAGCATAAAATATCAATGCTCAGTTTTGTCAAACCCTAACTTATTCACAATGTTTCTTACCAATATTTTCTTGTTGATTATTTCATAATGGTACTGATGGGACTGATCTGTTTATTTAAATGATGGCTGCTGTCTTCTTTTAGGGCTATTAGTGTCCAGGAGTGAAGCTTACAATGCATAAATAGAACACTGAATCTTAGAGGATGTGCGAAGTTTGGGGATCATCTTTTCTCTTAACATTTTTGACACCATAAGGAATGTCAAGGCAAGGATGCTTAAATCAAAAACATGAGAAGCTCCTCCTTTGTTAGAAGCAGGTAAAAAATAAACCAATGTTTGTTTTATCGGCTCATCATACAAACATGTTCGCATGCACATATGCATGTACACTCAAAGCATAAATGTATTTCACATTGGATCCGTATTTTCTGCATACTCTTACCTGCTTGCAACAGTACATGCACACACATATACACACAAGCCAAAATGTATATGCTGTATCCATTCACAAAGATATATATGTTCATATACAGCAACTAAAGCATATACATTCACACCTGTGCACAGATACCCATAAAACATGCATAAATTCATACAGAAATGGCTCATAGTTCACACATACTACCCACATATAGTTAAACATGTGTGTGCACAGACATATACATATGTTGTGAAAGCAAATACCAATTTCATAACTATCCCGCTACCAATTTCTAGTGGGATGGGTACTTTGAATTGGACAGTTCTTTTATTTATTTTCTCTTCGGGGAATCCAATGATGGATTTGGAATATGCAACCATAGCAAGATTTCTTGTTAACATACCATTATACTTCCAGCATCTTACCTTGCCTAAAGTAAACAATCAGTAAATATTTGATGAGTGAGAGAGTGAATGGATGGGTGAATAAATGAATGGATATGAGCAGTACAGAGTGAATTACTCTGCATAATAGAGGGCAAACTTCTGCCAATACCATGTTCAATGTGGGAGAGACGAGGTGAGGAAAGATGGGTGAGGAAGAAGCAAACAAACAAGAGGAATAGCTTCGCAGTACAGAAGGAATGCAAGTGTTGGCCAGATTCCCACACAGCTATTAAAAGAATAAATCTGTTTTAATTGCAGGGACCACAACCATTGGTCATTTCCTTTTCATGATATCATATTTAAAGATGTCACCAACCCCAATTTTTTCATCTATATTGCTTTGTAGGGAGAAAAAAACCCAGGAAGGCACTTATAGAATTCCCTCGATCTCTGTGACCAAATGTATCATTTATCTATTTCTATATAACAAACAACCCCTTCCCTTAGTGACTTAAAACAACAGAGATTTCTTATTACTCACAATGCAAAGGGCTGGCTGTACTGGTCTCACCTGGTTTACTCATAAGTCATATTCTGTTGGGCTGGAAGGTGCAAGATAGGCACACTGCTGTCTGACAGCTGGTGTAAATTCTCAGCCAGGGCTCACTGTTTCTCTTCCTGTTGGCCTCTCATTCTCAAGTTTGCTAGTCTAGCTTTCTTACATGGTGGCCTCAGAGAAACTTACTAAAACTGAAAACACAGCAGTTGAAAATGCCTTGAGGCCTAAGCTCTGGAACCTGCCCAGTTACACATCTGCCATTTTTTATTAGTCAAGGTGAGTCACAAAAGTGGGGAAGGAGGCCCTATCTTCTGACAGAGGAGCTGCAAGGGGTTTTCGGCCCTTTCAAACCTATATGCCAAATCTACCTCATAGTTATAAATATCTTCTACTATCTGGGAATTCCGGACCTCCTTGAGTACACTCCCATCCATTCTCATGACACGTGCATATTCCAAGGCCAATTGATAGAAGAGGGACACTGTGTGGGGAACCTGGGTAGCTCAGTTGGTTAAATGTTGACTCGATTTTGGCTCAGGTCATGATCTCATGGTTCATGGGATTGAGCCCTGCATCAGTCTCCATGCTGATAGCTTGAGATTCTCTCTCTCCCTCTCTCTCTGCCCCTCCCCCACTGCACATCCCTTCTCAGATAAACTTAAAAAAAAAAAAAGAAGGGGAAACACTGTGGCCCACAACCACCTTCTCAGTCTTCTAAGAGAGGATGGAAGTTTGACTGATTCTCTTTGCCTGGTAGTGATCTGACAGCCACGGGATCCAGGTATGCCTATTGTGAAAGAGGGTATTTGTTACTGGGATACATGTCCATTAGAAACTGGACCAAAGCCACAGACTCATTTGTCATAGTTTCCAAAGGAGCCTTAACTGGTAATGAGTTCTGGGCTCTGGAGGCCAAGGTCAGCATAATTAAAAGGCCTCTGTGACATAGAAAACCCCACTGGGTGACTGTGTGTGTGTGTGTGTGTGTGTGTGTGTGTGTGCGTGCGTGTGTGTTTTACTACAGATTAAAGTTACTCTATAGGAAAAATATAGAAATTACTTCAACTCACTTTCAATGCTTTCACATATTTGTAATCAGAACAAATATTTATTTTATGTTTTCATTCTCTTAATTAGCATAACTTATTTCCCTTAATATTATGTATAAACATATATCTCCCTCTTTTGAACTTCTCCTGTGAAATATGTAAGCTTCTTGTAAGGTATTCATAACATCCCGTGTATATTATTTTTGCTATTATGCATGTCTCACTTCCCCTAATTCATCATCAGTGTTGCTTCTATCATCATCATCAAAGGCATTCACTGAGCATACACTTCACAAACATTATTTCCAACGATCACAGAATTCTAGAGAGATAGTTACTGTCCCCATATATTTAATAAAGGAGAAAGCAGAATCTCAGATAAATTTACTAACTTGCCCAAAGTCCTGTTGCTAGCAAGTAATGGAGGATAGAGGAAAGATTTAGTTTCACTGCCTATATTGTGATTATAAGCAGATGATAAACAGATAGGATACATGTTAGAAAAATGTTTGTATATCCCATTACAGTTAGTAGAGTGCATGCATATAAGATGCACTAATACATACTTTTAGAAGAATATATTTTATACAAGATGTGCACATATGGGGATGTTCACTAGGGGTTTTATTAATAAAGTATGTGATTATATTATATTACTATACGATATGATATAATATAGTAAATCATTATAACACACTCTGCTTGACCATTTCCCTACTGCTGAGAATGTCTGTTGCTTCCATATTTTATCCTATTATGAACATACTGGTGTCAGTTCAAAGAAAGGAGGGCAGAGTAATTAAGAGTCAAATGGACATGGGTTGAGTCTTATTGATTTGGGTAAAGTCACTCATCCATCCCAGGCCTTAACCTTTTAAATGAAAGACTGAGATTGTAAGAGAACCAATCTCAGAACCAACCAATCTCAGAGTTTTTACAAGTATTGAGCAAGAATTAATGCTTAAAACAAATATCACCAAGCACCCAATGTACGCTAGGCCAGACTCTGTTGGGGGTAAGCAGGAAACAAAACAAAGTTCCTGATCCCATGAAGATTACATTCTGGTGGGAGACACATGAGGTAAGCATAAAATATAAATATAATATCCAGTCAAAATAAGTCTTTAGAGCAAAATTCTGTGTTCTCTATTTCAGATTACCTCACACCTTACTTGTTCTTTAGATTTTAGTTATAATGTAACTTCCCCAACGAAGGGCATTTTAAAACCTCAGATTGGTCAAATCCCTTTCAATCTAGGTTTTTTTCAAAAACACTTATGTTGTAGTATTACACTTCTGTGATTATTTCATTCATTTTTCTTCATCCCCTAGAACACATAATGTATAAGGGCAGAAACCATGACTGCTCTGCTCATATTGTATCTTGGGCTTTTGCGTGGTGCTAGCAGAGAATAGATACACTAATCAGAATTCAATGAGTAAATGTAGTTGATGAATGTCGTAAATGAATAAAGTCAGTTTTTCTTATGAGAAAAAATTTCCCAATTCTCCTAGAGCTCCTCTACTTCAAGAACCCCATAAAAACCAATTCTTAGGATGTTCATAATTCCCTAATGCAACCAGGCAAAATCAAACAGTCCCAAGAGCAGCAAAGAAGAGTCTAAATTATTATTTTTTCTTTCTTTCTTTCTTTCTTTCTTTCTTTCTTTCTTTCTTTCTTTCTCTCTTTCTCTCTTTCTCTCTTTCTTTCTTTTTAAAAAGTTTTTATTTAAACTCCAGTTAGGGGGCGCCCGGGTGGCTCAGTTGGTTAAGTGGCCAACGTCAGCTCAGGACATGATCTCACCATTCATTAGTTCAAGCCTCATGACAGGCTGTGTGCTGATAGCTCAGAGTCTGGAGCCTGCTTCAGATTCTTTGTTGCCCTCTCTCTCTGCCCGTCCCTTGCTCATACTCTGTCTGTCTCTCTCTCTCCCACAAGAATAAATAAACATTAAAACAATTAAAAAAAACCTCTAGTTGGTTAACATATACTGTAATATTAGTTTCAGGTATACAATGTAGTGATTCAACAATTCCATACAACACTTGGTACTCATCGCTACAAGTGCACTTCTTAATCTACGTCACCTATTTGACCGATTCCTTCACCCACCTCCCTTCCGGTAACCATTAGTTTGTTCTCTATAGTTAAGAATCTGTTTCTTGGTTTGCCTCTCTCTTTTTTCCCTTTGCTTATTTGTTGTGTTTGTTAAATTCCACATATGAGTGAAATCATATGGTATTTATCTTTCTCTGACTAACGTATTCACATAGCATAATATCTCTAGCTCCACCCATGTTGTTGTAAATGGCAGGATTTTATTCTTTTTTATGACTGAGTAATATTCCATTGTATATGTACCCCACACCTTCCTTATCCATTCATCAGTTGATGGACACTTGGGCTATTTCCATAATTTGGCTATTGTAAATAATGCTCCTGTAAACATCAGGGCACATGTATCCCTTTGAATTGGTATTTTTGTATTCTTTAAGTAAACACCTAGTAGTAAGATTGCTAGATCATAGGATAATTCCATTTTTATCTTTTTGAGGAACCTCCATACTGTTTTCACAGTAAAGGAAACAACAAAACTAATCTATGGAATGGGAGAAGATATTTGCAAATGATAGAACTGAAAGGGTTAGTATCCAAAATATATAAAGATCTTATAAAACTCAACACCCAAAAAACAAATAATCCAAAAAAGGGCAGAAGACATGAATAAACATTTTTCCAAAGAATACATACATGTGGCCAACAGACACATGAAAAGATGCTCAACATCATTGATCATGGAAATACAAATCAAAACTACAATGAAATACCATTTGACATCAGTCAGAATACCTAAAATCAACAACATAAGAAACAACAGGTGTTGGCAAGGATGTGGAGAAAGGGGAACCCTCTTGCCCTGTTGATGGGAATGCAAACTGGTACAGCCACTGTGGGAACAGCATGGAGGTTCCTCAAAAAGTTAAAAATAGATTTCTTTTAAACAGCACCAAAAAGCCTTGAACACACCTATAGAGGGTCTCACATCATCATTTGTTTTTCAATTAAACACCTACAGAGATTAGCTCTCTGCTGTCATGAGAAGAAATTCGTTAGCATAGTAATGATTTATGATTTACTAGACAGCATTTAACTGACTCTCATCCAGCAACTGGAGATGCTTATCATACAACTGGTCATTCACACTAATGAAAAATGGATTCCTGACAACAGCCACATGCACACTTGAATTTGGATAGCAACTGATATATTTCAATCCCAGGGAGAAGAAATAGAGGCTCAGTAAGTGGAGAGAAAGGGAACTATTTAATTGATATTATGGTAAGAATGAATATATTTGGATTAAAATCCCAATCAGGGGGCTTTCTGGACATGGGCTTGGGCATTTGTGCAGAAAGAAATGTTTTCTGGCTTTTATGTATTAATGTGCATATATAACTCCATAGGGTTTCTATATGATATGCACAAGTATATGAATATGGTAGATATGTATCCGTATGTACATGAATATATACCTAGGCATGTGTGTATGTATGTATCTGTATAAATATTTAAAAAAAATTTTTTTTAACGTTTATTTATTTTTGAGACAGAGAGAGACAGAGCATGAAGGGGGGAGGGGCAGAGAGAGAAGGAGACACAGAATCGGAAGCAGGCTCCAGGCTCTGAGCCATCAGCCCAGAGCCTGACGCGGGGCTCGAACTCACGGACCGCGAGATCGTGACCTGAGCTGAAGTCGGACGCTTAACCGACTGCGCCACCCAGGCGCCCCTGTATAAATATTTTTAATTTATGCATGAACATATAGTGTGTGTGTATATACAAGAATGGGTATTACTTTGAGTTTTTACCCTGTCTTTCATTCAAAGAGGAAGAAATCAGGGGGGCTCAGACAGGAAGAGAATAGGCTTCTATCCACTTCTAATTCATAAGCAGATAATTCTTTGCCATTTTAAATGGTTTAGTTTATTTCTAATAGCAACCAAAAAATAAAAAGAAAATTTTAAGTTGATACTTTATCTCCTGCTATCTGTGAACCTTCAAGAAAATCAAGTACATGATTTGAGAGAAATGTGCTGCCACTTAAATATGCCCACAATCCTGCTTCCCCTTGCAACACACATATGCATAATAAAAAGCTCTTGAGCAACATTCCTTTATATTATTGATTACAATATATTTTTTAATTAAAGGCCAATAAACATGCTGCTATGGGGACTTTGGAAAATAAAACACAACAGCACAGTCACTGAGACATGGAATGTTAAACAGTAGAAAATGAGGGACTCAGGCCACTCCCTGCCCATTGATCCTGCTCAGCAGAATGCAAATCAGGACACTTCCTAATATAAGGCATTGCTCTTAGTTTTACTTCTAGATGTGTATGCCTTTGCAGCTTCAGATGCATTTGCAAAATTAAAAGCATAATTTATCTCCAAAAAGCAATATTCCATCAGCTGAGTGACTTAGTCATGATGAAAAACTGGTTTCTACACAATGTTCATTCACTGTTCTTAGGAACAGCAGTGGGGTAATAATCTCCAATATCCAGGATGGGGTTTGGAGATGTAAGTCAGTTCGTTTCCCTCATTTCAACAAATATAGGGAAGTCAAACGAGACTTGCCTCTTCCCCTATCCTTTACCCCATATTATCTATCAGTCAAATGGTTCAAAATATATGAACTTCCAGGAAAAACAGGAAGGCCCCTGTTATCAGTAGACACCAAGGACAGGTGTTTTTCCAGATACACCAGATAGTGCCCTTTTAATTATGAGCACTAAAACGGGAATCAAAAACCATAGATAAATTTGTCTAACTAGCATCAAAGAGGATCTATGCAAACCAAGTAGAATTCTGAGGACTACAAGGTATAGCACTAAGGTCATAAATTGAGACTATCACATCCTAGGAAGGGGTGGATACAAATGCAAGACTAGAGCTGAGAGTAGAGGATATGGGACAGTCAGTAGCTTGACAAAGAAAATTTGAGTTTATAATATTTCACTTTGGCTGGGTCTCTTGAATCCTCCTCACCATCACTCTAGAACCCCCATGGTATGCGATGATGTACTGAATAGTGTATTGCAGTCATCGACATAGCAATGGGTGTATTTATGTGTGTGTGTGTGTATGTATTTGTTGCTTTATTTTACTATTTTATAGTTACAAGGATTCTTCGCAATCACTGAGGAAAGGTATTTGTTCAAGGTGATGAGTTGAGAGCAGCCATGGTTGGAAGATTAAGTGGATTGATGTCTAGTCACTCTCTCTTGTGTAATTCCTGTTAAATAAGGAACCAATATCATGGTGAGGGGCTATGAATTAAAGGGGACAATAGGCAAGTGATTACCCCTTAGGGAATGGATAAGGGCTGACCAATTTTTTAACTCTAAAGTTTCTTGGGGCTGGTACTTTTACTGCATCAGTTGAGAACCAGTTCAGATAAAAGTGATCACAGCTATTGTCGTAGGATAACCTTCATTTAATATAAAATAACTCCCTTTATTGATGTCAGTATATTACTTTTAAAATAAAAAAAATCAATGCTGATGGAGTATTCCCAGAGTTGAGGAACCAACTGGGGAACAAATTATTGAGATTATTTTATGAGTTTGGGCTTTAAAAAAATTATTATTCACTTCAGTCACTTTTGCTTCAAAGTTAATATAAGACTGTTTCTTTTCTTAGCACCGTGTACATTTCCGTATTTCCCAAAGGTTCTGAAAATGAATAGACAACCAGGGGACAAAGCATTTCACTGCCAACTTTTTATATGGGCAGCACATTTCCAACAGCAAAGAATAACTACCTTGACTTACTTGGGAAGGAGCATTTATAAAATCTTCAGTTTGGGAAAGGATACCTTGCATGCACTGATGAGGTGAATGCACTGAAGTCCAGTTATAGACTATGACAGTTGGGTATTATTTCTCAGAACATACCATCTGAATACTTAACTCCTCTCAAGACTTAAAGTGTGCAGCTCATGCTTGGTCTCTGTCCAACAGACATAATATGAATAGTTTTGTTTGTGTGTTTGCTTGTTTAAATAAACACTGAACACTGAATTCCTGGTTTCTACCCCAATTTCCCTCAACTCACTTTAGTGTTTCAAAGTCAGGGTTTTGTGCACATGTCTTTCAGGGCTTCTATACCAACAGACTAAGCTAAGTATAATGAACCAGACTTGAAACTTGAATGAGTGAGAGGGAACTGGCAGATTTTGTTAGTCAGCAGGGCTAGAAGTCATGTCCAAGAAGGTCATCCAAAAGAGAAAGAAAGGCAAGCTGACAAGGTCCAGAGTCAGTGAGATGTAGCAGCAGGGATATATGCTCAAGCAAGGATGCTGGTGGGGTACTCAGGCAGAGAGTGGGATTAAAAATCAAGTGACAAAGCAAGGTCAGCCTTGGCTGCAAATGCAAAAATATAATGTTCAGGGTTTCTTTAGCCATACAGGAGGGAAACCATGATCTGATGTTGTGTGTGTGTGTGTGTGTGTGTGTGTGTGTGTGTGATCTATCATGGCACTGAACTTAGGTGTTATCTGCTCTATGACCTTCACTGGACAGGGTACATGATCAGAAGTTTTCACCTGGGACCACATAAGGACCCACATGTTAAAACATGTGGAATTTCTGATATAATAGATAAGACACTGAATGTTATTGTGGTTAAAACTTGAGGCACAAGAATATGGATTTTCTGTCTGGTTCAAATCTCAGCACTCCCAGCTATTGTGTGAATATGAGAATTTTATTTAACCTTTATGGCGTTCAGTTCCTTTATAGCTATAATGAGGATCATATAAATTAAAAAAGTATTAATAGCTATAGTAAGTAGACAGTGGTTCAAACATACAGTACAATTTTTGGTTTTGTGTTTTTCCCCTCATTTACATAGTACATTAAATGTGTGTTGTTTCTGTCATCTGACACCTTTCATCCATATACAGTGATTCAGTAACCCAGGATCTCTACAGTTCATGGCCCCACCACATTCTAGGACCTTAAAATCATTTGCAACAACTCAGCTAAAGGGTAGAAAGAAAATGAAGGTTACTCTTCTTCTGAAAAGTCTTATTTTTACTTGCATTCCATTGACAATAACTAGTCACATGACTATACTTAGATGCAAGGGTATCAGGAGAATGTAAAAACTCACAGAATCATTATCTAAGGGATGATTCTACTCTACAGTAGGCTGAATAATGGCTACCACAAAATATCAAGCCCTAATCCCTGAAGCCTGTCAATTTCACTTCATAAAGACAAAGAGACTTTGCACATGCGATTAAAAAAGATTCTGACATGGGGAGATTATCTTGGATTATCTACTAGACCCTAAAGAGACAGCAGATGGAGATTTGATATGAACAGAAGAGGAGGTGGCAATGTAATCAGGAGGAAGAGATTGGCGTCATGTGACCACAAGTCAAGAAATGCCAGTTTTGAGGGATGGGTCTCAGGACAGACTGACACCTTCTCTATGTTTCCACTCAGAGCCCTGTGCTCTGCACATGATGCACTGGCAAGCTCAGAAATTGCACTGCATACGAAGAGCTCAGAGCATAGACAGTCTGATCCTTTCCCCTCTGTATGCGGTACATGTAAACTTTTCTTGGAACCGCTTAGCTATGCATATATCAATAGCCCTCAGGGACAACCCCAGCTTTCTTTATCTCAGACTCCACAAGGTGAAGGTAAAGATCCTTCTACTGCTGCAGGAAGCAGAGTGTAACCAGTGTAGGCTGCAGAATGGATCTGCTAGCCATGAGCAACCAACATATGGGAAGGACTGGATCTTCTGTGCTCTCTCTCTCTCTCTCTCTCTCTCCCCTCTTGAGCCTGGTGTGCATCTTATCTTTTTTCCACAACCTCGGATCATGCGTTGATCTTGTCCCTAAGCAGTACTTATGTGCCTGCCTTTTGACCTTGGCTGACTGGTCACAGTCCCTCCAGCAACACGGCCTAATAACTTAGTGAAATACCAGATGCCACCAGAAGTTAAAAGAGGCAAAAAACAGATTCTCCCGTAGTGCTTCCAGAGCAAGCATAGCACTGACAACACCTTGATTTCCATTCAGAGAAACTGATTTCAGACTTCTGGCCTCCAATACTGTGGAAAAAATAAATTAGTCTCATTTTAAGTTTGTGGTAATTTGTTATAGCAGCTGCAAGAAACGCATACATACTCTCTGCAAGAGGAGAACACATTTGGTTGGACAGCTGGTTATTTATGCCACAAAAATGTTAACCTCTACCTCACAGGATTATGGCAGGATTAAATGAGAATTCATGTCAATAATTTAGAAAGGTAAGAATTAAATTTGCAGATAATTTGTCAAATATAAATAAACTTTTGAAGTTTGAAATGTAAATATAGGTTGATTTAAATATAGGTAAGAGTGGCTCATCATACACGTACTTGCTTTCTGATGTATTTTTGTATACAAGAGGAAAGAGTGGAATTACAGTTCTTTAATTGGCCAAAGCTCATGAGAGCCTGCAGCATATGTGTGCACCATCAATAATGGGTGGTAAGGGGTGCGGGTGTTGTGAGAATTGCTTATCTAAATGGAATATGTGCAAATGAGTACAAATTAAGTAAGTCACTGGGAAAATGCTTTATGAGTTTTAAAGTGTCACATTTCCTCTTCATCTCCTTTTTCCTCTTTTTCTCCTTGTTCTTTTAGTCAACGTATTATCAGTGACTCCATGAAAACATATGCAGTCTGGAAGATGGGAGAAATGGATAGGCATTGCGGGTAGGGAGAGCAAGAGGTTCATTTATAATTCTTAAAATAGGAAACTAGAGAATACATTGAAAATAATATCCTCAGGTGACGATCTAGATTACGTGTGCATTCTTTTTATCTCTTCTTATCTTTTCACTTGTGGACAATCAAGAATTAACTAGATTTATTCAAATCATTACATGTGCTGTACTATCAGAAATCCTCTAGGAATGTTTATCTAAATGTTTATTTTTTTTTTAAATCAACCTGCTTTTCTCTTGCACTAGTGATGTATATACTCACTGATCAGTGATTGAAATCTGTGACATTTAATAGGGGGTTTTAAGTCTTATAGCACAATGATGTTCAGCTCCTCCTTCCTTCTTTCATATTCAAAGGTCTTCAATTCTATCTAAAAATAAATATCTACGTAGTCTACCTAAATAAAATCTGTCTAAATACAAATACTAATAGAAAAACAATATATGATCCACCTACCAGTAAGTTATTTTTTCACTAGAGATAATAAAAATGTTGGCTTATTTTTAAGTTTTAAAGACCCTCTCCCTCACCCATATTTAATAACCAGAAATTTAAACACTCAATTTACAATAGTTATCAGATTATATGTACAATCTTAGCTGTAAATCCTTTACTATGAGTCTGGTACTAAGATAAACATTTTAGCCGTGGTATCTCGTTTCTTAATTCTCCCAACATGTCATAGGGATAGCTGTTATTAACACTATTGTAGACGTGGGGAAACAAATGCCCAGAGAATTTAAGTGATTTGTCCAGGATCAGATAGCTGTAAATGTCAGAGTCAATATTTCAATTATGAACTTCCTGATATTGGAGCCTGTGTTTTTAATTATTACAAAGGATGAAAAGCAAGAACAGACACTCTGCATAATCTATGGTAAACCCCCTTCTTGTTTATTTACAAAAAGTGTGGTGGACAGGGGTTACAGTGCTTACCTCATGCGATGAACATTTTTAGAGAAAGTTCCCAAAGGAGACTTCAGGATTTGAAAATCACACTTAGTTTCTAAATCTTTTTTCCCCATATAATACCTAATTTAATTCTACCTCCCAATATAATGCATGTTAAAAACAAAAACAAACAAACAAACAAACAAAAAAACCAAAGAAAAGTGCTCACACCAATAATGCACTCACTCACCTGTAGATAAGGAGATCTTTTCTAGTAGAAATGTGAATAGCATTGCTGTAGACGTAAGTTCTTTGTTTCAAAAATGCATTATTATATAAAAAATTAAAAAGAAAAGTAAAAATTAATCTTTATTGGTCCTGAAAAAGCCCTCAACTGGGATGTACCAAAGGACTAGTATATTTTCACTTGGTTGCAAATTCACCGCACTGTCACCTTTGTGAAGCCCCTGCCTCAAGGCATTTTATCCCAAACAATCAAATAGGAATTCTGCTGCTCATATCTCTTAGCTTTATTATTCTTAGGAAATCTTACAAAAAGATCATAACTTGGCCAAAGCATTAGCAGTTATGTAAATCTACCTGTAACCTCTTCCCGTAAATAGTGGTTTAATCTATTCTCATTCACTCGTTCATATATAGTAATCATCTAATGCAGATTATAATATGGAAGATTTACTACCTGTACTTCAGAGCTTTCACAGTATCTCAGAAAGACAGAACTGGCCTTAAAACCAGGTTTCACTGCTTCCTTCTAGCATGATTTCAGACAAATTACTTACCCTCCTAGATCCTCAGTTACCTTATTGACTTTGGGTAATAAAAGTATTCTTCAATAAGTGAATTCTCTGTGAATGATGATCATTGTAATTCTTATTGGAATTTTCTCAGATAGAAGACTCTGGTAAAGTTAACTAACTTTTCTTTGTCTCAGTTTTCTCATTTGTTAAAACTATCATATCAGGGGGAAACTAAATTGAGTTCATATGTGAAAATGGTGTCTGGTACATAGTGAACATTTATTAAGAGTTATTATAACTTATTATTATTAAAAAGTAAAGTTCACATGTATGCATGCATTATTGATGTTTGCAATAAGGAGTACTTCATGAGGTGAGTAAAAAATTTTCTTAAAGGAAACTCGAACTGAATTGTCTGTAAATTTCCAAGGGGTGAGCTTTTCTTCAAAATATTAAGAACATATAAAACTAGGAAAGCCTTCTTGAATGTAGATGTGAACGATCACACAACATGATGGAGTTAACAGCCACAATTCAGAAGCAATTTTTCCTGGGTTCGTGCAATTTATATTCCTTTTTTCCCTTCTTTTCCATCTTGGGGGTTAGTAGGAGACAATCCCTCATGGGGTTCCAGTCAGCTGTCAACTCTGAAGTATGAATTTTTTCCATTTATGTTTTGAGTTGTTGATGGGCAAAAAATTTCCTAAACTTTTTCATCTTGAAAAAGGACTCTTTGGTCACTCTCTCATAATTCAGAAAAAAGATATATAGAATGTGAGTGTGTGTGCGTGTGTGTGTGTGTAAACACTGGAGATTATGTGTATGATTTGGCCGGCAACTTTTTGAAAAATTTCACAAAAAAGCACACATAATCCTCTTATGTCATGTCAATGCTTATAAATTAGGTAACATTGTTACGTTTGTGTTTGCATATACATGATGAGTTTCTATTTTCATGTACAATTCAAACTTTTATGCTCTTTTTTCTGAGAGTTTTAAATGAATTTCAACATATTTACTTCATATGTCTGCCTCAACTTTCTGCTTAACAAAATGCCTTGTATATAGAAGAGAGCTAATAAATACTTGCTGAAAACCAAGTCACGAAGAAGGTTTCTTGGACACATGTTGCTTGAGGTAATAAGGAAAAGAAGCAAACTGATTTAGCAGACATCCAATTCAAGTCAGGCACCTACCACATCCCTGGTAATGAGTTAAGTGCTCCAGGTAGAGGTGATGGATACAAATGTCAGAGTCCCAGCACTTTTTCTGGGTGGTAGGACCAGGTGAGCTTTCATGATTTGCAAGATAAGCCTGAGTTGGAAGAGTAGAATGAGGGTAAGGTTTGCTAATATACTGTAATCTATGCTACAAGTCAAAGAATGACCAAAAGCCAGATAAAAAGGAACAAATATTAGATAGGAGTTAAAAAAATATGAATTACAGGACAAGTTCAATCACTAAGATTCGTCACCTGGCAGAAGGTGGTTCACCCTCTTTAAGATGTATGCATCTGTAAAACTAGGGGTTTTATTTTTTAATATCTACCTTGAGCAAGAGTTTCTCCTGCCCTCTAACAGTAGAAGCTGAAACAGTTTAATATGGGAGGAGTTTTTTGTTTTCGTTGTCTGGTAGTGCATCCCAAAATTGTATGGCTAAAAACCACAATTCTTTGGAATGAATGGACTCAGCTGGGCAGTTCTGTTCCGTGTAAGCCTGGCTAGTGCTACACTTGTCTAGGGGATTAACTGGGTTCAACCTCCCAAGATGGCCCATTCACATGGTTGGAATTTGATGCTGAGTATTGGCTGGGAGCTCAGCTGGAGCTGTCAACCAGCCTATCCTTATGGCTTGGCTTCTCACAGCATGGCAGCTAGATTCTAAGATGGAGGGTCCAAACATAAGAATTCCAATAGGGAGAAAGTAAAGGCCGCCAGTCACATTAGAGTCTGGGCATTGAATGACACCATATCACCTCTGCCACATTTTAGAAGTTGAGCAGTCACAGACTTAGTCAGATCCAAGAAGGAGAGGAATAAACTTTAACTCTCACTAGGGAGAGAGACAAAGAAGTTGTGGACATCTTTAAGTCACCTATATTTTGCTTTATGCCTATAAATTACTTATATTCTATTCACTTACAAAGCAAACTCTCTCTCTCTTCCAGACCTCCATCTCATTCTGTAATTTGACATGTCTCCAAGAGTAGGATCTTGTCATCTTATTGAGGTTCAGACTTTTGGGATATGGTTCCTCTCAACGTGAGACCCAATGAACTAAAGAGAACAATCTGACCCCCAGTACCTGACTTTGAATGAGTTGCGATAAGGTAGGGACAGGAGAACCACAGTTCAAACTGTGAACACTCTTCAGGGACAGGAGGAGTGTCAATGTGTAGTGTTTGCTGATTTCTATGGTGTACATATTCCAACTGTGGCCAATTTCAATGTTTCAACATGCTGTCAACTAGCTTGAAAAATTCTTCAGAATTTAACTATTGGCTCTTGCCTACCTCTGTGCCCCATTCAAGAAAAGTGGGCTAGGAAATAAGAGACATATCAGTGGTTCACAGTAATTCTGAAATCAAGCTGGGTACATGTTGGCAATTATTTTATTAGTGTGGTTCTTCATGGCTCTTGGTTGTACTCTCAGGGCTACTGGTTCTGCCCTTTACATGATCCTTCTCAACTATAATAAATGTCCTATGTTTGCATCTAATTAGCATCTTCAGCCTTCTTCTTGCACATAAAAAAGTTTGATATGAAAAAATCTCTTTACATTTTAAACTGTCTCTCTACCTTTAATTTCAAGCTTATTTTTAAAAAACCTTTAAAAATTGTGCTTTTATTGTGTGTCAACTTATAATTCACTCCATAAACAAAAGTCTACATTAACCTATTAACCAAAAATCTGAAGCCAGCAATCATTTTGAGACTGGCCCCTTCTTACCTTGGATTGGGAGTCAGAATACTGTGGAACAATACCATGAAGATTCTTAGAACCCTTCATTTCTAGCATGAATGGTCTAAGCTAAGGGACCTTCAAAGTATTAGAAGACTCATTGTCTGGCTGAGATGCACTGCCTTAAAACTTTCTAACATCCTGAGAAAGAGTCTAAAACATTCAGGGTGACTGGCTGGCTGTCAGTATAGCATGTGACTCTTGATCTTAGGGTCGTGAGTTCAAGCCCCACATTGGGCACGGAGCCTACTTTAAAAAAAATAAAAATGAAAAATAAAAGATGCACCATTGAGACTTTATATTGAGACTGCATAGTACCCTGGGTTTGGTCTTTGCCCTAAGGACATTTTTTCTCTACTTTGGGAGTCTTTTTCTGGGAGTGACAAGGGGGTGGGGGTGGGGAATCACTTATTTTTGAACCTAGCAAGCTCTAGTTCAAAATATTTCTCTAGATTCTACCTAAAAACTCAATAATCCCTTCTGCAATTCATCTCTCTATATCTGGACATTATCACATGTAGCTGAAAGAAATTAGTGTCGCCTTTAGCATTATTCTACCTCTAAATACTCTCAGCTAGATCCACAGATTCGTTAAGTATGTGTTATACTTTATATTCTATCTTAGCTGATAGTGTTGCCAAGTTTTCACTACTAATTACATGGATAACCATTTTCTCAGACTCAAATATAAATTTTTTCCCTGACCTTCCTATCTTCCTTAAGGATTTCCTTGAAGCACTCTGTGACATTCTGCCTACCATTTAGTTCCAAAACCAGTGCCATATACTCATATATTTTTTTAAAACAGCATCATGCCTCCAGGTACTAAGTTCTATTTCAGTTACCTGGTTTGGTTATCTGGTTTATTTGGTTGCTGAAAATTATTGGCTTAAAACAGGAACCATTTTAGGGGTGCCCGGGTGGCTCAGTCAGTTGAGCATCTGACTTCGGCTCAGGTCATGATCTCATGGTTCATGAGTTCGAGCTCTGCATCAGGCTCTCTGCTGTCAGTGCAGAGCCCACTTTGGATCCTCTGTCCCTCTCTCTCTGTCCCTCCTCCACTTGGGCTCTCTCTCAAAAATAAATAAAACACATTAAAAAAAACATTTTATTATCTTTTATGATTATTTGGATTGCCTGGGCTCAGCTAAATGGTTTTCTGTCTCATGTGATGGTGACTGGAGCGATGGTCATCTGGAAGCTTGATTTGACTAGCATTCTAAAGATGGCCCACTCACATGGCTGGCATTTGATACTTACTGGCTGTTGACCATGAGCTCAACTGGGCTATTGTGGTAATGCATGGACACTCTCTGTGGTTTGGGCTTCTCCTACCATAACAGCTGGGATGCAGAAGAAAGCATGTCAAGTAAGTGTTTTAAAAGGTAAGAAGAAAACACTTCCTGACCTCTTAAAGGGTAGGGTAGGCCTTCTTCTTCATTCTTGTGGCAAGTGGTCATGGGGCAAGCACAGTTACAATGCAAGGGAGAATAAACTCCAATTCTCAAAGGAAGCATGACAAAGAACTTTTGGCCATCTTTAATCCAACAGAGACTTTATCCTGTTTCACAGGACAAAAATATTTCAGGCAACCAGAGAGAATAACTTTGTTTCCACCATTTTTGATAGTTTTCTGACTGTAACTTGTTCTTTGTTTTTTGATTGTTACACCATCAAAGTGGGGACATCTCTCATTCTGGAGAGATTATACCTTATAAAACCCCCACTTCAGATGATTAGGGACTACTGTCTGAGTGTATTCTCAGATCACCCTCCCTTATGGTGTCCACATTGGATAAGAACTGCATTCTCCATTATTCACTATTGTCACTCATACAGCTAGCTCTCTTCATCTGCACGCAGAAGAGAGTGTCTCAGACTCAGGATGCCTAGATGTTAGAGCTGGGTCAGCTATTTTCCAAGTGACCTTGGGCAAACCAGTAAATGCTCCTCCATTTTCTCATTTATGATTTGTTGATAAAAATAAAACAAAATAATTCTCCATTATAATGAGAAAATGAATTGTGTTTCATAAAGCGTATTGCATTTGTGTGAAGGATGACAACTCACCCACTTGGAATCCTTCTGCTGAACCCTCTGGGGGTACAGCTTGTGCTTGCATGGAATGTTGCTCTGGCTGCTTGAAGTCAGCCAGCTGACACTGACTGGACCATTGAAAAAGAGGCCTCTGTCCACAGCTACTACATGCACTACCGCCTTTGGGAAGAAGGCCATACACCAGTGGGGTCCCCATCTGCTTCAGGCAGCGAGCCAGCCAGCTACAACCTGTCAACCAACCATCTCCTAGCCCAGTTGGTCTCTTTATATTACACCCCAAACCTCAGTAATTTCAATCTGTTTTTTTGATTGTTTAGATACTTGGCTACAGGATACCAAATCATCAGTTTGACTAATTTGAGCACTGGATTCACCAGGTGTTCTGGGCCTACATAGGCAAGTGGTTTGTACAGAGAGTACTGGGTTTTCCCTTGGGGTCTTTGGAAAGATAACAAAAGATTTCTGTAATACATGCCATTATTGCTTAAAAGCCTTAATACCACCACAACTGCTGGAACCTGGAAAATAGAATTACCTTTACACACAGAAAGAGGTACTCCACTCCCAAGTTAAAAATATCATCTCTTTGTCCCACATTTTCTTTCCTTGGCCTCGTCACTTTGCTTGAAATTATCTTAAAAAGTACACTTTGGGGAGAGAGCCAAAGCATTAAGAGACTCTTAAAAACTGAGAACAAACTGAGGGTTGATGGGGGGTGGGAGGGTGGGTGATGGGTATTGAGGAGGGCACCTTTTGGGATGAGCACTGGGTGTTGTATGGAAACCAATCTGACAATAAATTTCATATATTGAAAAAAAAATAAAGTGCAAATTAAAATTCAAAAAAAAGTACACTTTGTAAATTGTAGGCCAAAACAAAATTCCCAGTTTGACCCAAGATGGTAAATCATCATTAGCTAGCAATATGGTTGAATGAATTGATTATTAGTTAGGCAGTGGCCTTCTAGTGGAGTCCTGAAGAAATAGAACAGAAAATAATGTGATGGTATCATAAAGGATGGGATAAAGGAACATGACAGTTTTTACATGACTGACAGAACAAAATACTTAAATACAAAGGGAGATAAGAACACTAGCCACTGGGTAAAATAGGAAAACACAAGCCAGCGAAGCAAAGGCAGTTGGGAAAAAGCATTTATTCCAAAGCTGTATGGAAAGACTTTAACTAAGGAGATATAATACATAGGTGTGAGCTATCTGAAATTACTTGAGAAATAGCAGTGGCTGAATGCACCAGATTGTTCATTGCTAATTTCTGTGTTTGCTAACATCTACCATACTTTTCTCAGGCAATTTGATTGCAACAGATTGCAAAAAGAAAAAAAAAAGCCACAATACTTCGGATCATCTTCAATTAAGAAGTTGAGGACCCACAAACGTATGGCCAACTAATTTTTGACAAAGCAGGAGAGAATATTGAATGGAATAAATACAGTCTCTTCAGCAAGTGATGCTGGGAAAACTGGACAGCAACATGCAGAAAAATGAACCTGGACCACTTTCTTACACCATATACAAAAATAAACTTAAAATGGATGAAAGACCTAAACATAAGACAGGAAACCATCAAAATCCTAGAGGAGAAATCAGGCAAAAACCTCTTTGAACTCAGCTGCAGCAACTTCTTACTCAACATGTCTCTGGAGGCAAGGGAAACCAAAGCAAAAATCAACTATCACAACGAAGGAAACAATCAGCAAAAATAAAAGGCAACCAACAGAATGGGAGAAGATATTTGCAAATAACATATCAGATATTAGTATCCAAAATCTATAGAGAAGTTATCAAACTCAACACCGAAAAGACAAATAATCCAGTGAAAAAATGGGCAAAAGACATGAATAGACACTTCTCCAAGGAAGACACCCAGATGGCCAACCGACACATGAAAAAAATGCTCAACATCACTCATCATCAGAAAAATACAAATCAAAACCACAATGAGATATCACCTCACAACTGTCAGAATGGCTAACATTAACAACTCAGGCAACAACATATGTTGGCAAGGATGCGGAGAAAGAGGATCTCTTTTGCATTGTTGGTGGCAATGCAAGCTGGTGCAGCCACTCTGGAAAACAGTAAGCAACTACATGGATGGAACTAGAAGGTATTACACTAAGCAAAATTAGCCAGAGAAAGACAAATATCATATGACTTCACTCATATGAGGACTTTAAGACACAAAACAGATGAACATAAGGGAAGGGAAGCAAAAATAATATAAAAACAGAGAGGGGGACAAAACATAAGAGACTTAAATATAGAGAGCAAACAGAAGGTTGCTGGAGGGGGAATAAGTTAAATGGATAAGGGGCTTAAGGAATCTACTCTTGAAATCATTGTTGCACCATGTGTTAACTAACTTGGAGGTAAATTATAAAAAATAAATACATGGTAGGAAAAAAAAAGAAGTGAAGTTGATTTCTCCACCCTTTGAATCTAGGCTGCCCTTGTGACTGGCTTTGACCAACAGAACATGGAGGAAGAGATGGAGTGGCACTTAGAAGCCTAGGTTTTAAGAAGTCTTACAGCTTTTACTTCTGTTGTTCTTGTAACTTGCTATCAGCGTGCAAATAAACCCAAGCCGACTGGCTAGAAAATGACAGACATGGAACCCAAGTGTTCCTGACACCTCCATCTGACAACCAGTCAAGGCCTGGGGACAAAGCTGCCTATTTAAACAGCATTCACCACAGATGCATGAGTGAACCCAGCCAGGAACAGCAGAAGAACCACCGAGTTAGTCTAGCCTAAATTGCCAAAACATAGAATCATGAGCTAATTAAGTGTGTGCTGTTTTAAGGCACTAAGTTACACAGTAGTTTATTACGTACCAACTGCTAACTGACTGACAACAAAAATAAATCTGATTTTGAAGTTATTCATAATGTATGGGGGTCACTTGATCTTTCCTCCAGGAAACATATGAACTGTGTTTTCAACTTCTGAGTGGAATGTAGAGGAAAAGTTGGGTATAGTCTTCCAAAAGCTTGATGTGCCTAGGCTAATTTCATTATTTGCTCAGAGCTCTGGTTTCTGGCACTCTGGTTTCTTTGAAAAGAGAATTATAAGGAGGTGATGAACGACAGTGATGTTATTACCTTGCGCACGTAACATTCACATCTTCAAGCTGTAACCCAATGTAGTGAAAATAATAATGAGATTACCAGGTGCTGAGGCAATAACAATAACCTAACAATGGTAGTAATGATAAAAATAAGAAAATAAGCTTTCATTGTTGAGTATGTTCTCATAACAAGGATTTCAACAGTCCACTCTCATTTTACCATCGTAGTAACAAGGCAATCCTTATTTTATAGATGAGGAAACTAAGTCTCTGAAAGTCAAAGTGACTTTTCCAGGATCACAAGAGTAAATAATGGAAGAGTTAGGACTTGCATCCACCTTTCCAAGGCTCTCAAAATCCTGTTCTTAATTATTTACTTACTCAACAAATAATAAATGAGTGCCTATGATAAGTCAGGTACTCTTCCAAGAGGGGAAACAGTGAGACCCAATGTCTTTGATTTCACGATGTTTATATGTGATCAGGGAACATGAAAAATGACCAATAAGCAAATAAATAATTTATACTAGTGATAAGTGCTTTGAAGAAAATAAATATGATAATATGATAGACAAACTTCAGATTTGGTGGTTGTGGATGCCACTGACATACAGAGGACAGGAAAGAATAGCCATGAAATATCTGAAAGAAGAGGATTCTAGTAAAAGGTAAGAGTTTAACACAGGCCATAGGACTGTAATAACATTGGATTATTTCAGGGACAGAGAGTGGGGCTGAACCACAATGAGGAAAACAAAGAATGAGTAAGAGACACTGAAAAGATAATCAGTGGCTTGATTTTTAAGGGATATTATAATCTATTTCCAGATCATGGTAAGCAGGTTAGATTATATTGTAATTATATATATCTAATATATATATATATATCATATATATATAGATATATAATATATATATCTAATTATAATGGAAATAGTTGAAAGATTTTGAGTAGGTAAGCTATATAATCTGGTGTATTTTGAAAACATCACACTGGCTTCTGTGTGGAGAATGAATTTTATGGGAAAAAAAGTATAAACATTAAGACCAATAAGGAGAATTAAAACAGATCCCAAGAAATGATGATAGGTTCAGGCAATAATAGTGGAGATAAAAAGAAGTAAATGAATTTGGAATATTATGTTAAATATTAAGTTGATAGAATGATGGGGTTCAAAGGAGAGGAAAAATCTAGGATGACTTTTAGATTTTAGGGTCAGAAGATCACACACTAAAATGAGAAAGCTTGCATAAGAGCAAGTTGTGAATTGGACAAAGGCTTACAATTTCTTTTTTGATAATTCACGGTATTTCGTACCCAAGGAAAACATTTAGAAAGACATTTTATATGGGAGTGTGATGGTTGAAGAATTCAGTGCCAGAAATAAAAAACTGGTGGTAATTAAAGATGGTAGTTAAAACCATGAGATTGTATTACTGGACAAGTTCACCAAGGGTAAGAGTTCAGAGATGGCCAGATTAATCCATTGGCCATGCCAAAAATTAGAGATCAGTCTGAGAAAGAATGACCAACAAAGGTAACTGAGAAAGCGAAGCTAGTGAGGTAGGATGAAAACCAGGAGAGTATGTTGTGTAAGAATCCAAGATGAAAAGAAAAAAAGTCTTTACAACAGAGAAAATGGCCAACTGTTTTGAATGGTTCTAAGAATCCGAATAACAGAAAAATAAGTGACCATTTAATGTAGCAGCTTGGGAGTAAGTGATGAACATACTATTTCAGAGTGTTGCTGGTGATAAAAGCCTAACTAGGGATGAATTTAGGAGGGAACAGAGGGGGAAATACAGGGATTAATACTCTTCTCCCTGCCCTATGTTGGTAGGGAAAGAATGTATTTTGGAGAATATGGTCTTTCACTAGCTATCTAATTATACTTGACTTGGTTAGAAATGTCCTAGAGAAATGGATAACAGAAAGATATAATAGTAGTATATTGCTGAAATAGAGATATTGCAGTGATGCTCAAATTTTATTAAATTAATTTTATATAATCTCATTATAGGAAAACTGTGCAGCTCTTGAATCTCAAAGGGACCCAATGATGTGTAAGCAAGTAGCTAGAATACAAATTAACCTTTAGGATAGGATAAGTTGCTTTTAACAGGAACAGTTTAATGGAGAAAGTCAATATTCATAAGACTTGAAAAGAAAAAGATAACTTACACTTGGGTAAGTGAGAGAGAAAGAGGAGTGGGAGGGTCATCCAGTATAGCTAACGCATAAGTGGGTAAGGTTTAAAGAGCTTTATTAAAGTCAATGCATGTAAGATCTAGGTCCTATGAAATGTATGGTAATGTAAATGGGGAGCCAGGAAAGAGTATTTAAAAGAGAAAATCCATTATTAGTACATGTGAGATGATTTGAAGGAGAGAGTGGAGATGGGCAGACCTTCAGTAGGAGGCCACTGAAATAGACCAGATGAGAGGTAACAATATATGAACTAGGGCACCAAAAATAGGAAAGAACAGGGAGGAGTTTCAAAGATGTTGTAGGGGTTGGGGGGAAGCCCACTGCTGTAGGCTCCCAGCAATCCAGTCCTGTGGTCATCTGTGGTGGGTCAGATTATCACTCTACAGTGCACAAATCCGTGATCTGGGGATTACACCTGGTTGAAATGGATGAATGATGAGGAGGGTGAACTTAGTGAGCTATAATGAGAGACAGATGTAGGGAGAGCTCATTGAGAGTCCTCTGCAGCAGGCAAACTGCAGCATGTGATGGCTTACGCCTGAGGGCTCGCTTGGCTCTCACTGAAGCCATCATGTAGGATTTTGCTTACCTCTGGCCATCTGCTCCAGCCCAGAGTATCTCTCCTTTACCATCCAGAGTCTCAGGATGTTTTCCCAAGCAATAACAGTAGGAGAAGTAGGAAGGAGAGAAAGGAAGAGCTATCTCCCTCAGAGATGGTTCTCAGACTTAACTCCTTATGGAGGGTGGTGGTGGATTCATGTACTCATGATTAGCAACACTTGGTTACAGCATATAAAAAGCACTGCTGTTCTGATTGAAGCATGGGTAAAAGCCTAAAATACCAGTCATCTTGGCTGGCCCTACTAGGTCCTCCTAAGAGCCTTTACTGGGTTGTTGGGGAGCGCAGTCAGAAATCCATCGATCCATCATCCTCATTTTTCATGCCGGGGGACTGAAAGTCAGACAGATTAAGTGACTTGTACAAGGCCCCATAGAATTTCAGTGGAATAATGATGCCTAAAATCAAGTCAGGATCCTGTGTTGCTGTTGCTGTAGTTATTTTCACAGTAAATTAATTCTATCCAGAATTAAAGGCTCTCTGCTTTCTTGTGGTTTCTTACTCATTCTATTAAGCATGTATTTTTATTCTGGTGTTTTGATATCTGGCACCTTGCTGACCTTGGGTAAACATCTCCTCTCAGGGTTAGCCAACTGTCTTGTTTGAGAGCCAACAACTCATCTATGACCATGCCTTTCCATATGCAAACTGTGGAGTACCCCTGTCTCCATACACACGTTCTCTATCTGACTCTTACGCACCAAGCCAATATTCCTCTTCCTTAATTATCCCAAGTCCAGGTACCAGAAAACTCAGGACAGCCCCTACACCACAGAGCTGGGTGAAATTATTCAGACTTGCCAACCCTAAACCTGCGTTCCCTGTCTCACCTGTTCTTTTGCATGGAAACCAAAATAAAGGCCTTTGCTAATGTTGTTTGTTTATTTTTCCCATTGCCTCTACCTCCTGGCCAATCCTGGTGCTTCTCCATGTGGCCCTGCATGGCATGGAGTGCCCCCACCTCTTGACAACTGTAAATAACAAAATATTTTCAGTGACTGTCATCTCCTGGTCTGTTGGTCTCACAATACCTGAATAATAATGAAACCTATGTTTTATGTATGTATGTATGTATGTATGTATGTATTTATAATTTTAGAGAGAGAAAGCACACACAAGCAGGGGAGAGGGATAGAGGGAGGGAGGGAGCAAGAGAGAAAGAGAGAGAGAGAGAGAGAGAGAGAGAGAGATTGAGAGAGAGAATCTTAAGCAGGCTCCATACTCAGCATGGAGCCCAACATGGACCCTGGGATCATGATCTGAGCCAAAATCAACAGTCGGATGCTCAACTGACTAGGCCACTCAGGTGCCCCAATAAAACCTACATTTTAAAGCACCTATGCCTCTATCTCTGCTCCTCTTTGTCTCATATATCTATCCCACCACAGTGTGAGCCCCTAAGAAGGGGGAGAATATTCTATCTTACTTTGTAGCCTCCATTTGCCTGGCACAAAGAAGAAACACCTAATACATATATGCTGAAATCATGCATGTGTATTTGTAACTGGTGATAAGAAATTTACTACATAGCAAAAACCACTAGGCATGACCAATGTTCTCAACGAGCTTGTTGTTGAAACTTGCATGGGAAAAATAAGACATGCATCCAGGCAACTAATATAAAAACTTAGGATGTATTACGTCAAAATAAAGGCTCAGATAAGATTCATTCACATTTGCCAGGAAACAAAATTACTACAAGAAAGTAGACTTTAAGAAGCAGAAGGAGGTGTTAATATGCAGAGAAGAGGGTGAGGCATTTCAGTTGGCAAGTATGACATAAATAAAGTCATAAATGTAGAGAAACAATGGAACATTTAATTACTCTGCTTTAAACACTTCAACTTCGTAACATTTCCTTTAGGAAAATATCCAAATGCATTAGTGTGACTTAGAAGACTCTCTTCTGCTTTCTTCCTCTGACCTTCACTTACTCCTCTGAGAGGCTGTTCATATTCTCCAAGTCCAAACTTCTCCACCTTCTTTGGCAGCCCTACAGTCCTCATGTCTCTCAACAATAAAATTTACAATATTTTATAATAATGTCCAAGTGTCTATAGTTCTTATTAGATTCCAAGCTCCAGGAAGGGTGTGTGTGGGAGGAAAGGTACTAGTATTGCATTATTTATTGCTGTATCCACATCTTTACCACATAGTGAATATTCAGTAAGTATTGACAAATAAGCTGATTGGTAAAAAAGGAAGAAGGGAGTTTTCCCAATGTGGCTGGAGCCAGAATGGTATGGATCAGCTGTGAGGTGATCATAAAATCTATTACCTCACCTGTGATACTCTTAAGGCAGAAAGAGGGTACAATTACTAACTCTACTGTGACAATGGGGATAAATCAGACTTTCCTGGCAAACCAGGGTTTTAAATTACAGCTTGTCTCAACTATTTTACGTGGTCAGCCTGTTTAATGCAAAATTACACAGGAGACAAAGGAGACAACCTTAAAGATAACTCTCCAGGGGTCCATCATTGATGCTTCCTCCACTGTCTTCATCATTTACCTTGTGAAAGGTTGGAAGACTTCAACCTTGAATATAAAAAGTTGCTATGGAGTCTAAGATAAATTGAAATTAATAATAATAAAATCTTCACGGTGCCTGGGTGACTCGGTCCATCAGGCCTCTGACTCATAATTTCAGCTCAGGCCATGATCTCACAATTCATGGGATCAAGCCCTGCATTGGGTTCTGTGTGGACAGTGTGGAGCCTGCTTGGGATTCTCTCTTTCTCTCTCTTCTCCTCCCCCCCATTTGGTTGCTCTCTCTCAAAATAAAAATAAACATTTAAAATAATAATAACAATAATAATAATAAAACCATCAACAAAGCAAAAGGCAACCCACTGAATGGGAGAAGATATTTGCAAATGATATATCCAATAGAGGGCTACTATCTAAAATATACAAAGAACTCTACAACTCAACATCAAAACACACACACACACAGACGATCCAATTAAAAATTGGCAAAGGACCTGAACAGACATTTTTCCAAAGATGACACGGATGGCCAACAGACACATGAAAACATGTTCAGCATCATTCATCGTCAGGGAAATGCAAATCAAAATTACAATGAGATACCCCCTCATACTTTTCAGAATTGCTAGTACCAAAAAGACAAGAAATAACAAGAGTTGGTGAAGATATGGAGAAAAGGGGGCCATCAAGCATTGC